>NC_135306.1:4018410-4210910 GCF_048772815.1 Callospermophilus lateralis | reverse complement strand
TGAGCTTTGCTGGAGCAGAGTAAACCCGGAGCCCTCCTCCCTCCACCTGCCGAGCCGCCTCCTCAGACATGAAGGGTGCGTTCTCCAGAGGACAAGGTGTGGGCTCCTAGGGCTGAAGGGCGCCAAGCACAGGGAGTCACTAACAGTGTGCCCACCCCAGGCAGCAGGGCCCTCTCACACCCGCCTCCCACTGGTCCTGAGACAGGATCCTCCTGAGGATCAAGAGTGGCCCAGAGGAGAGACCCCAAGGACAGAGGCCCCAGGAGATATAGGAGAAGGCCCCGTGGAGACAAAGCAGGGGCCAAGGGGAGCCAGACCCGGGAGAAGGGAAGACTGTGAGGAGCAGGAAACAGACTTGGGAAGGAAAAGGCAAGAGAGACACTAGGTGGGAGGGACACCTCTCCTCCCTCCCCCTCCTCCCAAAACAAGCCTGTCATTGACATTCTCCAAAGACAGAAAGTCCACGAAGGAAGATCAAGAAACTACAAAGAGAAAATAAAGAGAACTCTGCAGAAACTCCCAGAGATAGAGAGGGCAAGATGGAAAAATAAACTTGAAAAAATATCTAGGAGCAAAAAAACCCACCACCACCTAAAACAACAACCACCGAAACAAACAAAGAAGGTCAAAGGGCAGTCTTGGCGCTCCAGTGCCAACCAGATAAAGAGAGGGCAGTCGTCACCAAGTGTAGAGAAGGGCCGGACCCCAAGGACACGGGCCTCCTGCCTAAGTTGAGCACCATGGAGTGAATCAGACCTGGGTCAGGACATAGGAAACTTCACTGTGACGTCAGAACCCGAGACGACTCCCAGAGGGGAAATGTCCCAAGTCCCCGAGCATTAGCAAGGGACCTTTCAACAGCATCCCTGGAGACCAACCCTCGGAGGGAAAATGATTCCCAGCCTGTGGTTCCCTCCCAGCAAACTACCCAACAAGTTTGAAGAGAGAAAAAAAGACACCGTCAAACATACAAGATGCAAAAAAAAAAAAAAAAAAAATCACTTTCCCAACTTTCCCAGGAAGCTTCCGATGGAAGTGCTCAATTAAAACAATGTAAGAAACCAAAAGCAAGATCACATATAAACTCTCTGACCTGGGGGAGTGATGAGCGCCTTCAGTGTGATGGCACTTGGGAGTCCCAGGATGGCACCGTGCGGGAGGGTGCCCTCCTCACACAGGCACGCCTGTGTCTCAGGTGCAGCAGCCTGGTGCTGCCACGCCATCTTTTACCTGGAAGGCACTGGAGATGTGCTGTGTCCAACCAGGGAGTTCGGAAAAAAGAGAGATGAGTGTTCCGGAAACAGGGGCTCCGGCTCGGAAGGAAGGTAAAGGGAGGCCCTCTGATTTCAGTGAGGAGAAGTCCTAGAAGATCAGCCAGGCAGTAAGCCCAGAGAAAACCCAGGCCAAACAGAGAGTTTGGGGGTCACCAAGAAAAAACTGGAACTGGCAGATCACATACTATGATGGACGTGGTGGAAAACATTTCTGAGAGGCTATATTGTAAGTGGAAATTACCAATTAATAGGTACACAGAAAACTCATCAAGTGAAAAAGCAAGGTAGTTATTAATTTTAGGAAAAACACAATGTAAGAAAAGAAAGACAAAAATTCGCTCCTTCCAGCGGGGGAAGCTCCCTCACAGTAGGTTTTCTAGAAGGAAGACACGGCTGGATATTTGGAGCCCACTGGCAGAACTTAGTGCTGTTGTTCCTAGAGCTATCAAGAAACCTGGAAACGGCGCCTTTTCTTTTCATACACTGGGGTGCGCCTCCGAAAATCCAGGTTTTGTTACTGCAGAGAAAGGGGAGAGTGAGTGTTGGAGTGGACGAGTAGCAGCCACCTGAGTCACTTTCACCAAAGACACATTTCCAACTGAACACAGTGCTAACATGAACCTTCATGAGCCGAACAATATGGCACCAAAACATGCAAAGTAAAAACCACAGAAACACAATAAAAAGAAAAAGGAACACAATGTTCAAGGGAAGGTGACAGATCACTTAGTCCTCGATGGACTGATGACAGACAGAGTACCACCACTCGGGAGCAACAACAAGGAGGTACCCAAATTATAAAATCAATAAGGCTGACTTAATGTATATAACTTTAGCTTAGAAATACATGTTATTTTTAATACCTACTGAACAATTATCCACAGAAGAAAAGTTTCAAAAATTTTGATGTCATATTTAAATTCTCCATACTCTATAGGAAAATGAAAAACTAATAATAAAAGTTGAAATAATAACAACAAAATGCCAATGACATGAAAATGTTCAAACTCCTAAATAATTCTCAAGTGTAAGAAGACTCAGCTTTACCTTTGGAATGCCTTTAAAATAATGAAAACATTAGACATGAAAAATAGGAGATACAGCCACCACTGCAAACAGAGGACCACTCAAAGCCTTCACCATTTCAGCACTGAACCAGAAACACAGAAAATTAGCAGATCATGCATTTTGCTTAAGTCTTATAAAATTAACAAAAGAAACCCAACACAAAAAGAAGCCATGAATCCGGGCTGGGGTGGGGGCTCAGTGGAGGAACGCTTGCCTAGCACGTGTGAGTCACTGGGTTCGATTCTCAGCACCACATATAAATAAATTAAATAAAGGCTCATCAACAACTAAAAATAAGATTAAAAAAAGAAGTCATTGATCAAGAGAAACAAAAGTTCATGAAAATAGAATACAAGTGAAGCAGCAGCAGAATTGATAAACATTTTGTTTGCCAAGCTTTCTTTGGTAAACAAAACAGAAAAAGGAAACAGAAAAATTAAAAAAAAAAAAAAAAAGGAGAGGGGGCTACTAGTTAAAGTAATCCTCAAAAAAGAAGAAGAAACAAACACATAACACTAGCAACAATAAAGAAAAAATGACCGCAGGTCCAGAAGAAATGGGAGAGCCCCACAGATGGGGGACTCCTGCTAATAATGACTTACAGACCTGGGCGGGAGAAGGGTGATTGTCTAGGAAGAGACTCGTTGCATGAGAAAAGAGAGAAATTAAATGCTGTAAGCAAAATCAAGTTGTTAACAAGCCACCTCTGCTCCAAAGTGCCTGCTCCGAGGAATAGTTACTGTGAAGCTATAAAAACTCTTCCCGATGGGAGCAGGCAGGGGGACCTGGGGATGATCACACTCTGACACTAATGCCTGGGAGCACAAAAACATGGGACTTCAGACCCATATTGTGCACATAAGTGCAAAAACCTCACTAAGGACACAGCCGCCCATCCCAGCCCCCAGCCGGTAGTGTCTTACCGCTGCCATAGGTATCTCCACAAGCTGCTGCTCAGAACCACTCCAATCTACTACCTCACAGTTCTGTGGGCCAGAGATCCAACGTGAGTCTAAGTGGGCCAAGGTCAAGGTGGGCCAGGTGGAGGTGCTCTCCTGGGTTCACTGGCATCCCCGGTCCCCACTGCCGCTTCAAGCCAGCAGAGGTGTGTCAGATCCTCCTCTGCTTGGACTCCCTCCAGCTTCCTCTTCTGTCCCCTGTGCTTTAAGGGCTCATGTGATTATTGTGATCCACCCAGATATTTCAGGGGGACCTCTCTATTTTAAGGTCCATTGGTCAGTAACCCTAATTACATCTGAAAAATCCCTTTTGTCACATAACATTCAGAGGCATAACAGCTGGGGGCAAATGTCATGAGGGTCAAAAGTCTATCTGCCACAAGCAGTATTGAGAGACTAACATGCCATGACCCAGCCGAAGAGCCTGACCACTGTTAGAAAAGGTACTGATGTGAGTCATTACACGAACATGTCGTAAAGAGAAAGACATTTTAAATTTTCTTAAAATGGACTTTATAAAATTCAACATCCCCTTCAGACATTTTACACCCATGGAGCCCCAGTTCTGTAACTTTATGGAAAATGCATATCCCTCAAACCAAAGCCTGTGGCCAGCGGTGCTGCCTACCAAGACAGCCCTCGGGTCAGGAAAACAGCCCCCGGCCGGGCCTGGTTCTGCAAGCACTGCCCAGCCAATACGGCACCAGCCAGGGCAGCACTGCGGCTGAAAGGAGGGGCACAGGGCAACCATCTGCGGGCGCAGAAGGACCAGCTGCAAAACTTCCAGGGACAGGCAGAGGGTTCTAGAAGGAGGCTGGAGCACAGAATCAACAGGGGAAATCAATCCTGTTTCTGTTCTCCTGAACAACCCTAGAAAATAAGGAGGAGAAATCACTTCATCAAAGTCTCAACAAGAACAACCACAGATAACACCACACGGAAATATGCTTCAGGGTGTGGCCCAAGAGTGCTGTGTTCCAACACCTGAGACCCCACAGCTTTCAGACGGAAGGCAGGTCCCATTCAACCCCCGGCAGTTGTCCTTACACATCGTGAAGTGCTACAGCCTTCACCAGGAGCAATGGCAGAGAGAGTGATGGGAGGCCGTGGCCTGCAGTGTGGCACTGCTGCCGAAACGGACACGTGGAAAACAGAACGGTCAGGAAGGGACCCACGTATTTTGAGAAGCTGGACATACAAATGGACAATGGTCAGACCATACACAAAAGCAGAACCAGAACCACAATCCACAGCAACTGCCCAGGAACCCAACGAGGAGCCCTCAGCCCCAAGAGTCAGGACCAGCTTCCCTTACTTTGCCACCATTCCCAACGTAGAGGAAGCCAAATATGCTCCCTCACCAATCATGCAGGATGCCCACTTCGCGTCGCCCCAGCCCAGCTCCCCAGGCCAACAGCCTGCTCGGGAGGAAGCTGCCCTCGCCCACTTGCCTGCCTGCAGCCTCCGCCCCTGCTCCCGCCAGCTCTCACCAGGTGGCTCTGACCCTGGCTGGCCTTCCTTCGTTCCACACCACTAGGACTGCGGCCCCTCAGGTTCAAGGCAGTGGAGGAAGGCAGGGCTACTCAACAGTATTCAACATGGTTCTGGAACAAATGTTAACCATCTGGGACGAAGAAGACTCACACTGCGTACCCACAGCAAGACAGATACCAAGGGCATCAAAGATTTAAGTGCAAAAAAAAAAGTGAAACTATTGAAATAGTAGAAGAAAATATCAGTTGATTTGCACAACAATCTCACAAGGAAGGCGACTATGGTATTTATTCCCATTTATGGGTGAAGACATCAGATCAGCAAGGAGCATGAAAGCCAGGGTTTGAACGCTAGCTCAACTCCTAGTGCCCAGGGCACGTAGGTGGGAGTGGGTGGACCCGCGTCCGTCCCACTTCAAGAACATGAGAACACTGTCAGATGGACCCAGTTCTGGAGCCCTGGAGGGAGAATGCCCAGGGCACAGGCAGGCCTGGCTCTGGCAAGGCGGCTCACCTGTTGGGGATGTAGCCCAGGCTGTCGAGCTTCTGTGCCTGGTCCAAGTCTCGGGGGACGCCATGCAACACCCACCCTTTCTGCACACAGTCCTGCCGGTCCAGGCGTTCGGCCAGTATCTTCATGATGACGCTGTCAGGGACTGCAGACAAGGAGAGTGGGTGAGTGTCCGCCTGCTGGTCTGGGCCACGGCCGGGGGCTTCCTGGCCTTTCTGGCCCACAGGCTGAGCTGCTGAAGAGGTGGGTGTAGGTGGAGCCACTTGGGACACCTGTTTCCAGCTTCCTCCATGTCCCAGCAATAAGAGGTTGGAAGGAACCGGTCTGCCTGAGATGGGGAGTGTCCTGGTGACCTCGTCCTTCCCTGACCTAGACAAGATCCCATCACATGGGCAGCCAGGGTAGTTCCCAGGCCTTCAATGACACGAGGGCAGCTCCCCTATCACCAGCAACCTAACCAGAAGCCCCACTTCCTCGTACTGTCATCTTGGGGTTAGGCTTCAACATAGGCATTTTGAGGGGGACACAAACATTCAGGTCAGAGCACCCCACAATGATCCAGCTCTGCAGCAATCACTTTTCACGGCAGAACACGAAGCCCCAAGTTTTAGTATTCTTCAGATGGGGTTTCGTTGGTGCCCTGGCTGCTCTCTGCTAATTTGGGTCCACAAGCACCCCTGCCCTTGCTATCCCTGAGTCTCCCGTCCTTGATCCTTGGACCCGAGTCTCTCTCAAGAATCATTTGTAATGGAGACTGAAATACAGTCCCACGGAGAAGCCGAAGATGTTGGAAGCCTCTTGTTGACATTGCCGCGACTGACATTTCTCTCCTGGAATCCCGCCCTCCCAGGCTCATTAAGTGCCCTGTGTTGCCGATGTACTGCGTCCCAGCGATTAGCACTGCGCTTCCCGCACTTTGCACTCATTTCCCAGAAATACTTGGTAAATATTACCACTGTTTGCTGTGAAGGTGGCCCAGGTGGGCTGCTGTGCAGGAGCAACAGTGACAGTGTTCAGCAGTTTCTCTGGAAGCTTCTGCCCTTGGGCCTGGCAAGTGGCCCTAAGGCACTCATGAAGCCTCCAAGGCCCCCCCACGCCCCGCTGACAGCCAGGTGAACCTGGGGGTGAGCAGTAGATCACAACCGCTGCTCTTCTCTGTGCCAGCATGCACTGGGTGACACCCTTGTCACCAAAGAAATGCAAACCTTATCCCAAGCAATTTGCATCTCATCAAATTTGGTTTTTCTCCTGTCTTTCAACCTTTCTTCTCTAGTTCCCAGGAAGGAACAGGAAAGGGATTCTACTTAACAGGGACACGTGGCTGTCTGTCCTGGTAAAAGTTGCATTGGCTAATTCCGCCCCTCTCCCGGCATCCCGGCATCCCGGCAGTGGCTCTCCAGTGCTTTGAGAAAAAATCAGCCCCCGCCCCCGCCCCCATGGCCACAGGCCTGGCAAGCTCTGGATCCTGCCTTCCTCCTTCCCTTTGTCCACAACATCTTTTTACACGGGCCTGGCCAAGGAAAGGCCTTTGTGCTGCGGCCTCAGGACTCAGGACCAGGGAAAATTCCCTCCGGGGAAGACTCCAAGGACTGTCCCCAGCCTGGGCTGCACCTGTGCTTACCACCCTCCTTCCCTTGTTCTGGGTGATTCTTTAGTGAATGTCTGCCACTCACAAGAGACAGTGGGTCTCACAAGGACAAAGGACTGGGCCTACTAACCTTTTCTGTGCCCAACACAGTGCCTGGTACACAGTGGATAAGGACAGACAGACAGGAGGCCTCCCTTTTCAAAAGTGTCACTGCAGCTAACCGAACGAGACCAACTTGACTCCAGGGAAGCTGCAGTCGAGGCTGGGAACATGGCTCCGGCCCCCACCAAGCAGGACCCAGGCCTGAGCAACGACGCCCACCAGGCTGTCCACCTGCAGCCTCAGCTTGCATCTGCCACAAGAGGCCAGGGGCCCATTGTGGTGGGTCAACACCTCATATGAAGTTCTGACGTGCAGTAGACACTCGATGATGGTGGTTTGTGTGTCAGGGAACAGAGGTTCAAGAACATTTTCTGGTTTCTCTGTGGCCAGCGAGTCTAGGACGCTGAGTCCAAGCCAGCCTTGGAAGTCAGAGACCACCAGGTGATCGGTCCTCAGCTGAGGTGCTTGTTTACATTCCAGGGTTGTGACCCGGTGACCCCCTCTTCCTCTCCCCAGCAGGACTTGTCTGCACTCTAGGGTCAGGTGGCTGGAGCTGGGAGCTGTCCAGCACCTCCAAAAGCTCCACCTCTGAAGGGCTGGGGCGTGGGGACCCCGCTCTGAAGGTGCTGTGTGCTGAAGTAATCGTCAGCTCTCGGACCCAGAAACCTTGTGATCAGGAGCACTGGGGTGAAAATCTGCCCCGCCCTCCCCAGTCTAGGCCCACCTTGAATGCTGCTGGGGTTTGCACCTAGACAAGAACTTGGGCACAATGAGCCTCCCCAGGGCTCCCTCCAGGGGGTGGCTATCAGCACGTGGGTAGTGCCGGGCACAGGGCTCAGCTTGGCTCTGACGTCAGGCAGGACACGGGGCCTGCCCTCTGCAGGTCTGTGTTCTTGTGGGGGAGACAACCACTTCAGGAAGAGACTGTTGGTGTGACTGGCCGAGGTGGCCTCTGACGCAGTCACATTGGCTGAGATCCGAACGTGGACACCCAGGCCCATTAGGGCCTCCTTACTCTGTGGTGAGGACAACGTGGGGCCAGATATTTTCTGATTGTTTATAATGACCGTTCTTAGAAGCCAAGATGCCCAGGGAGGCCCAGGGAGGCCCAGGGAGGCCCAGGGAGGCCCAGCCTCTGAACTGCAGCTTTCTCAGGGCTCGAGGTCATCCCCAGGACCTCCCACATTTTGAAGTTGGGAAGCCGAGGCCTGACGAGGGCGTGGCTAACGCGACTTGCCAGTTGGCGCTTGGCCCCCCATCAAGCCCTCAGCCGTTCTCCTGCCTCCTTGGCCAGTGTCCCTGGAGCTCGGGCGACTCAGCCACGTTTGGCCCAGTCCAGAGGTTTCTCGGCTGGGGAGAACCGGGCCAGACAGCTTCCTCTCCTCCTCCAGAGACTTGTCTTCCTTTTCTCCTTTTTGTTTTTTTTGGCCTTTGGGTAACAAAGATCCCTGGGGGAGACTCCCAGTTCCCACGCCCTTTGGCCCCGCCATCCTAGTCCAAGAAGCACCCTACCGCTGACTGACGGAACAGACCGGAAGAGGTGTGTCAAAGACCCACGTCAGGGCTGGGCTGGGGCTCAGCGGTAGAGCACTCCTAGCAGGGCGGGTCACGGGCGGGTCGCAGGTTCGATCCTCAGCACCACATAAAAATAAAGGTATTGTGTTTAAAAAAAAAAAAAAAGGAAGAAAATTTAACAGGACTGTTCACAATAGTGACATTGGGACATGCAGAGTGTCCCCCAGACACTGGGCAACCTTCATAAAAGGTCCTAGGATGGGACACCTATGAAAAGCAGCTCAACAACTGGCTTGTGGAATGAGGACCAATTTAAACCTTTTTTTAGTTGTAGATGGACACGATACCTTTATTTTATTTATTTATGAGGTGCTGAGGGTTGGACCCAGTGGCCCGGGCACGTGAGGCACGTGCTCTCCCACTGAGGCACTGCCCCAGCCCTAAACATAAACTGTTGTGTAACTGTTTAAACACACAGGAGAGCGAGGAGCGGCCACCACGTGACGCTCCGGAGTCAACCGATCCCTCTGGTTGTGGAGCCCAGGGCACCAGCATCAAGAGGGGACAAGGACCCCATCCAACACAGTCCTGGCTGGAAACCGCAAGGCTGGGAGGAGTGGGAGGGGGACCCGCGGGGGCACCTGCTGGAAGACTGGGAAGCCAGTGAAGCAGAGACGAGTCCAACTGGAACAGAGCCGCAACAGCCCCTCTGCAGGAGGCAGGAAGAAATGACCCCACACCTCCTGCTGGGGAGTCCATCAGTAGCCATTGCTGTGGTGCCTGCTTGACGCCTGCCTTGCAAGACGGGGGTCGCAGGGGCCAAGGGCCTCGCCTGGGCTGGACAGCAGACTCGGGGGCCTGGGAACAGCTGTGGACTCCTCTTTAGCACAAGGCTCCTCCCGAGCCAACCAACACGCCCGCCCTCGCATGTGACCAATGAAGCAGCCCCCTGTCTCACCAGGGAGCCAGCCGGACCCCCTATTGTGGGAACCCAGTCTCCATTCAAAAGGGATGCCCCACGGAAGCCTTACCAGGTCCTGAGGGAACGGAGACTGGTCAGGAAGACCCTTCTCTCTTCCATCCCTTCCAGCTACACACAGTTACCTGATCTCAAGTTAAACAAGCAGCCGAGAGAAACTTGCTGATGCCTGGGATTTGCTGGGGGTCTCTGGGCTGGGGGGTTCCAGGTGCAACAGGGGGGCCTTGAGCACCTGCAGGCTCAGTATGCTGCCCATGGGTACCCAAAGGAACAATATTCTCTCTTCATTTGTAAAGTGTTGTATGAGCTGGGCAGGCGGCGCACGCCTGTGGTCCCATGGACTCAGGAGGCTGGGACCGGAGGATCCCAAGTTCAAGGCCAGCCTGGACAGCCTAGCAAGACCCTGACTTAAAGTCAAATTAAAAGCTCAGTGGCAGGGGGCTTCCTAGCATGGGCACACACGTGCGCGCGCGCACACACACACACACACACACACACACAATGGAGTATTATTCAGCCATAAAAGAATGAAATCTTGTCATTGGCAGGAAAATGGATAGAGCTATAGACAAACGACGAGAACAGAAAGAGAAGCATCACTGTCATGTGTGGTGTCTAGAAGAAAGCTGACATGGGCATTGCAAGGGGACTAGCCTGGAAGGAGGAAGGGACAGGGGAGTGAGAGAGGACCTCAGGGCAGGTGGGTATGTGGGATGCGGCGTCCAGAGGTGTGAAACCGCCACAATGAGACCCGTTATTCTGTGTGATCACTATATACTAATGATTATGATTTAAAAGCCAGCTTAAGAAGCATGTTGCCTTCCCCTCTGGTTCTGGGGACAGAACTCTGGCCTTGAGTACGCTGGGTAAGTAGCCCACCCTGAACCCCTTACCCAGCCCTGAAACTGTCTTTCTATAAAAGGAAACCAATGCCCAAAGGAGGTAGACCTGGCCACCCAGAGAGCCCATTCCCCAGGCCAAGGCCATCCTGTGCCCAGGAGGTGGCTCCCTCTGGGGGCCCTGGGGTGTGGAAGGCCTGTCCTTCTCTAGCTCCACAGTTCAGGACACTGCAGAATCCTGGCAAAGCTGCGCGGCCCCGCAGGGCCTCGGAGTCCTCTCCCAGCACCGGCTCCGCGGGCCACAGGACTTCTCTGGGGAGACCAGCTAGGTTGCCCGATCTGGGAGGAGGGAGGGGAGCACTCCTGCCAGACGACAGAGGACAGACCCCTTGGCCGCTGCCCTGGAAGCCACTGCCCTCGCCCAGGCAGCCTCTCTTGCCAGCAGCAATGTGCACGGTCCAGGGAAGGGGACCCCAAAGACAGCAGACCCGGCCCGGCGTCTGCACGGGCCTGGAGATGGCTCCTCTGGGCCTCTGTCCCTGCTGCCCCTGCCCACTCTCTTCCTGCGGGCTGTTTGCTCACGTTCCCAGCCTGGGCTCCGACCGGCCAGGCCAGCTCTCCCGGCGTGGCTGCTGGATTCAGAGTCCCTTCGGTAACGGCCCATTTACCCTTTATCCTGCTCGGGCAGAGGCCTCTCAGGGCTGTCTGAAGTCTTCCTCCATTAAGTCAGACGCCTCAGGCTTGATTTCTGGGTCTGACAGTTAACATCTCACCCTTCCTACAAGCTTCGCCAAGGGCTCCCTCTCTGGAATGTCCTGTCAGCCTGAAGTCAGCAAAGTGCACGATATAAGTATCCCATTATTTCATGAGGCCACACCACTGTTTAGTTTAGGGTTTTTTTCCCCCCAAGCTCTTCCGTGAAAGATGGCAGCCCTCAAGTTGGCCTTGAGTTTATTAAGATCTCAATCCGCTGATTCCCTGCTGGTGGGGTGCTTGGTGCAGGGTTGGTGGGGAGACACTGGCAGGGGCATGCTCCCAGGCCCTGCAGTTCTGCCAGGTGCCCCTCCGCCCACCAGCCCTGGCCAGGCTCCCGTCTCAAAGGCGGAGCTGCTGTCAAAGGCCCAGGTTCAAGGCCCCAGGTCAGGCTCCTTCCGCCACCTCCACTCCACACTTCAGACCCAAGCGGCACCAGCTCCAGTCTGGCTGCCCATGAGATGGAACTGGAGGGACCGACTCCTACCGTCAGGGACCGGGTGAGGGGAGTTGTGGAGGCCCCCAGAGCACCCAGGCTGCCGGGAGCCCGCCCTGGACACCCAGCTCCCCCTGCACCTGGCTGCCTGCTGTCTGCGTCACCGCAAAGTCCTGGGGCCACAGCGTTCTGCACATCACTTCATGTTCCTGGCTGGGGCTAGGCTGGGGGACAGAATCAGGAGGGGCACTAAGGTCGCCTGGGTTCTCAGAAAGGTGGACAAAAAGCAGAGGAAAGGAAAGGGCTCCCTCAGCTGGCACCTACAGGTAAGGGCCCCAGGCCACGAGGGCCTCTCAGCACCTGGGGCCACTCAGGAAGGGTGAGGCACCTCCCCACACCCCTGCTGACCCCCACGCCCTCACAGGCCCACCCAAGCACACCAGGCACACACTGCTCCCACCCAGGCTCTCGATACCAAGGCCCTCCACACACACAGGCCCAGGGGCACCCCAGACACTGGACACCCCAGGCCACCTACGCATGAGAGACCACGCCCGTGTCCTCCCCTCCAACGCACCCCACACCTCACCCACTGTTCCTGTCCTCACATGCCCTCACTCTCCAATTTCCTTCCCTCCTCCAGCCCTCCTGAAGTCACGTGAGGTGGTGTCAGGCCTGCGGACACCCCAGCACCCAGCACAGCTCCTGGGCTGCCCCTGCCCCTGAAGGGGACAGGATAGAAAAAGAACAGGACTGTGGAGGAGGAAGGGCTGCTTTTGGCTTTTGTTTTAATTTCCATGTAATTACCCTGATACTTGAAAGAAAAGGGGTCACACCCCCACCCAGGGTCTCTCCCCCAGAAAGCTAGGTGCTCTGCGCCAGGGTGGGGCAGGGCCTTCAGGGTGCTGCTTAATAGCACTGTAATCCCACTGTAATTGTTAAATTAACAATGTCTGGGAGACAAGCACTCTCTGGGTGGGACTGACTCCTGGCAGCTGAGGCCGCAAGCCTTCACCAAGCTGCAGCTGGAAGTCAGGATGCCTTGGACCTGCTGGGGGCTGGGACCCTGAGGGCACCAGGGCTTCCACCAGCAAGGCCGTTTGTTTGTTATGTACTGCCACCTGCTGGCCGATCGGGGACCCTGCACCAAGTGAGCATTTCTCAGGCTGCAAGGATCATCTCCAGACCTGCAAGGGAGACGCTGAGAAACCCAACTGGCCCACCAGCAGAACCAGGCAATTCTGCAGGGGGCAAAAGCCCACTGGTCCGAGCTGCCTCTTTGGTAAACTGGGTCCCTTTCCCCAGGCAAACTCCTGTGTCGCTGGGCCTGGCTGCCCAGGTACAAGATTGAACAGCTTCTAAGGCTGCGGCTGCATTCCAAAAGTCTGTATTTCAACGTCTAATTTCTTCCTAATGATATGGGGATTACTTGAAAGAAAACAGTGCCAAGAAATAACAATGCTTTGATGCTGGAGTTTTTCAGGGCTAGGACAGTACATTCGCCTGGGACTCTTGTTTCTGGGACCCTCTGTGCACTCACCCTCAGAAAGTGGCTGCCCACCCTCTACCACCCCCTCCTCTGCCACATCTGTGCAAGAAGCGCATCGAAGCGCCCACACAGCACTGACACGCCCATCTCTGTAGCAGAGCTGACCAACAGCAGACATCTCAGTTTCTCCGTTTTATGAAGTTTTAGATAAGAAAAAAGACCACTAAAAAATGGGCACTCTTCTGTAAATAACTGGTGCAGTACTTAGCCAATGAATACATTTACTAAACAAAAATGCTCCATTGGCCAACCGTAACAACGGGATAATTATACGGGATAATTATTCATATCTCAAAGTGCATTTTTACCTCTTTCAATGAAATCGAGAGACTCTGGGAGAGTGAGAAGACAGGGGTGTATGTGCTGCATTGCCCAGGTGCACACTGCATTAACAGTCTGTGCTGCAGAACAGAGTTTAAAGAACATGATTTTCCCTTCATTTGAATGATGGGGGGCTCAGAGGTAGTTATTTCTCCCCCATCTCAAAAGCAGCCAGGACGCTGTTACCCAGACAGTGAGAAGAAAGTGGGCCCCCATAGGAAAGCAGGGAATGGGGCTGCGAGCCTGGGGTTCTGGGATGGAGGAGACACAGTGACGAGCTCACACAGCAGGCGTGTGTGCTACAGTGCACTGGGAGTCAGCTCTGGCCAAAGCATTTATTCCAACACGAATATTCATTTAGGTAACCATCATAACAGTCCTACAGAAGGAGTGACAGCGTCCCACTTCACAGACTGGGAAACAGGCACAGAAAGAAGAAATGACTTGCCCAAGGCCACCCAGCTATATTGGATTAGCTTGGAGTTTGCATTTAAATCCAACGGAAAAATCCATTATGAAAAGAACAAAATTGGATTTTCAGGTTGGGAGTGTGCCGAGTTCCAGCTTCTAAGAAACTGGAAACTGTGATCTGCCCCACAGGCACCCTAAGCAAACCTGGACCACCCAGATCAAGCCCTCCCTGGTGTAGTGGATTAAAGATAGCCGCGCCTTCATTGCTACCCTGCTCTTGCATCTGAGGCTGGGTCCTCGGGAGCCTCATGGCTGTTCAGCACCTCTCACCCCTGCCACCCTTAGACCCCTTGGGATGCTGGCTCTAGGTAAGGAGGAGCTGGCCTGCAGCTGCCAGGCCATGAAGAAGCCAAGACAGCCCCCGGGGGCTGCAGGGAGAGGGCCTGGCGGTCAATCCCAGCGCATCAGCCCAGGTGCCAGGCTGGGAATGAGGAGTCCGCTGGGCACCCCGGCCCCAGCAGAGCACCAGCTGGACACCCAAACTGAGGTGCAGAGGTAGGCCCTGCTCCTCGGGGATTCTGTCGGAGCCATCTCAGCACGGAGCAGCCAAGCCCTCCTTGCCAACTCTGCCCCAGATCCTTGCCACCAAATCAGGAACTAATCACCATTTTATGTCATTAAGTTGTGCTAGCTCGTTGCACTACAGTAAGTCATTGGGGCTCCAGAGTTGGGTGAACTGGAGCTTCACCAGTTCCTGGGCACCACAGGGACCAGGCACCCAAAGCCATGGCAGTCACAGGAAGAGTGAGACAAACAAAACAAAACAAAACAAAAAAAACGCCCATATATGAAATATACACGTGCCCAACAGGACTTGCTACCACCCGCTTGGCACCACTATTGTGCTGACGACGACGGCAATCACGGCAGCCGATACCCGCTGGCTGCGGCTGTGCCCGGGGCTTCCATGGCACAGACATAGCCGCAAAGGGCTGTGGATGTCTGAGTGCCCGCGGGACACTGTGGAAGCTGAGGCTCAGACAGAGGCCCCATGGCCCTTGTTCTTCCAGAGCCCAGACCCAACTGGACTGACACTTGCTGCCTCTCTAGAAGCCTGTCAGGCTGCCCACTGTCCCCTGCAGCCCATCTCTTGCTTCCCTCAAGATTGAAGGGGGTCTCACCTGCACAGGGCCTGGCACTGTCCACACCACAGGGACCCAGATCAGCCGCCACATGGGCACTCACTCATTCACAAATGTTGGCTGAGCTCCCCACTGAGCCGTGCTGGTGTTGGGGACTGATCACCCTCCCAGCCCCGCCCACCTGTGGAGGAGTCCTCCAGACAGGCTGTGCATGAGCAGAGATGGAGGGACTCCGATGTGTGAGGTCCCCAACAAAGTCCCTCTTGCCTCCCAGGAACCCAGCCATGATTGGCAGCCTGGGAGGAACCAGAGTCCTAGCAGACAAGATGGGGACAGGGCCACAGGAGGAAGCTCTCCCACCTTCCACCCTGATGCTCAGGACAGCCTGGGAGAGAGGGAGGGGGACGGACACTTCCCTCCCTCACACTCTGGGAAGCTCTTCTCCACCTCCCGCCTCCCACACCCTCTCCCTGCCCAGTGTCCCTTGCCACCCACTGCCCTTCACTTCGCCCTTCTCACTCAGAGCAGGTGCAAAGCTGCAGGCCCTGGTCCCTGGGCTCCCCTCCCTCTTCATTCCTTGCACAGGGACACCTCAGAGCTGGCTTCTAGGTGACAAACCCCATGTAAAACTCCTGTCCCTGACCTGGATCTGCAGGCCCCACCTGCAGCCCTCGGAGAGAGAAGCAGTGTCCTCCCTGTCAGTGGAGGACACCCTAGAGGGAAACGGCTTCCGGCTGGGCCGCCCTGGCTGCCCCAGGAACCTCCTGCCCGGAGAAGCAGGCGGGGCCTCCAGGGTCTGGCCTGTCTGAGACAATTTCACAGCTGAGTGCGTTGGAGGTTTTGCTCTTCTCCGAGGCCACAGGGCTGCCCGCGGAGAGGGAAATGTTTTCGGAAGCTCTGGCCAGAGAGGAGGGCACCTTGCACCTCTGGGCTCTCCTTAGACTTCCCAGAAATGTCTGGGTTTAGCTGTGGGGTTTTGTTTGTTTGTTTGTTTTAAACCAGATCCCTGACACACAGCAAGCACTTGGTGAGCACTGGCCTAGCAAGAGGCCGTGGGGCTGCCCCGTGGGGATGAGAAATGGTACGGAGCTGGGCCTGGCTCTGAGCCCGGGTGCCTGTTCTTGGTGGTGAGAGAATTTGGTTGAACGGATGCAGGAATGAATCAAGGCCCAAACTGTCTCTTTTCCTGCCGGGCCAGGCTTTGAACAGAAGGCCTCTTGACCTTTCAGTGCCAGGCAAAACACCACTTAGATAGCGCGGAAAGGCGACGCACACTTTGGCCATGAAGGACTACTTAAAAACACCGACTCCCATGGGGTGCGAACCTGTGGATGCACAGGGGCCCCGGGCTGGGCCGACCCCTTCACAGAACCGCTCTCATTAACAGGCCCTCGGGTCCTCCGAATGCAAACAGCACTTTCACACCCGCGGACCACCGTTTGGCTAGCTCGGCTGCAGCTTTCTCTCGGGCTGAAAAGACTCCTACCTATTTTCCATAAGGAAATCTTTGTAGCAGTCCCAGCGGAAAAGTCAAAAGTTTGACTTGAAAAAAGAAGCTACTTCAAAAGCATTGTCAGAGCGAGGTGAGGGTCCTGGAAAGTGCATACATTACAGGGGGCATCCACTAATCAACCTCCAGGCCCTCTCCAGGGGGGCCTCTGGCTGGGGGACGCAAGAGGGGCACATGCCAACACACATCTGGGGGAGGCGAGGTGGGGAAACCCACATTGAATAAAAAAGTAAATTAGCGTGTTTATGACTTACTGCTTGGACTGCGTGTGTGCGTGCGTGCGTGTGTGTGTGTGTGTGTGTGTAGAAAAATGAAAGAAAAATGTTGGGTTTTTTTTCAATAATAAAAAGGGAGCTGCTCTGCGGGGCCCCTAAAGCTTGTGAAAAATTAAACTCGACGGATTCAAACTGTCCTATTTCCACTTCAAAAGGGAAGAGGCACTGAGCTCTTCCCAACTTATCTTCAAACGCCCAGCACCCTAGAAAGTTTCTGCAAAAAAATAAAGGCTCCTGTTCCCCCAAGCGCTGTGCTGGTTACTGTGCCCACTGTCTCTCCCGCCACTAATTATACCCTTGTGAGTCTATTAATCAACTGGTAAATTATTTAGAGAGGCATGCGCTGTGTTCAGCTCCTACAAACACCACGCGGAAGGCTCACTGGCAGCGGGCAGAGGTCCCCCAGGGTCTCCCCTCCACGGGAAGACGGCTCGCAGCTCGCCAGGCTGCCCCGCTCCAAACAAGAAACAGCATCCACTTCTGCTCAGATGGGGAGATTTACTTCGTCTTTCAACTCAGCAACTCTTTGCAAGTTTTTAACAAAAGAGAAAAGCAGGCCTATTGTCGGATCTTTAGTGTGCATTTAGTGCCGAGAATATTAATTCCCCTAAAAAATGAAGCGCGTGGGCTGGGCTCTGATCTGGGCCGCTGGGACTTGGACTAGGGAAGAGCTCTGGAGATGGCTGGTAACCACCCCAGCTGGGCTCCGCTGCCTGGGTTTGCCAGGGCGAGAGCTCATTACCAGAGAGCGCACGTCAGGCCTCCCGCCTCTCCTCAGGTTCTATTAGGCCATGAGGGACCTTCTCCAGACTGGAATGTTTAGGAAATCGAGGGGTGTGCAGGTGGGGCGCAGGTAATGCTCCATAATGATCTGCCTTCCACGTTCTCTCTGCACACCAGGACTTTTGCTTTGGGGAAAGTTATTACACCAATTAAATGGCTGTGTTCACACCTGAATGGGTGCGCGTGGAGGAGTCTGGGCCTTCCTACCTGCTGCACTGTTGGTCAGACACTCTGCTACCTGACCAGTGAGTTGGTGGGGGCTGCAACAAGTGGCTCCCCTCTGCTCCAGGAGGGATGGGGGATGAGGAGAGCCAGAATTCACTCAAAAGTCCCCCTGCAGGGGTCACATTTTGGCTGACAGGGTCCTGACACTTCCACCATGTTCTGAGCACACTATTGAGGGGATCAAGATGAGCATCTCTCATGCGTAGAGCCAAAACTCAAACCAGCACAGACAAGAATCGCCTCCGGCTGGTTTTAATCCCATCCCTGGGCAGCCGAGCTCTGGAGAAAGAACAAGGGACCTGCGAGAACCAGAACGATTACGGAGACCTCGTGGCTCCGCAGCTTGATTTTGGAGAGAAAGAGACTGCCCAGAGCCCGGGTGCACACACGGTCACAGGCTATCAGGGCCAACAGCCTCAGTTCAGTTGATAGAGAAACGGCTGGGGACTTGTTTTTCCAAAAGCCCCAAATCGCTTTGACTCATGTCTTATCAGGTACAAGTGACAGGAGCTTTCCGGTGAGGAAGGCTGCATGATTCAAGCTCAACCCTGCTGGTCCTTCGCAGACCAAACCCCGTCCACAGTGGCGCAGTGGCTGCATAGAGAAGGCCCCGCAGAACCCTGGGGAATAAATTTGTTCTGTTCTGCAGATCAAGTCAAAATGAGTTTAGAAGGTCAGACCTGTATATTTCAAAGTCCAGGGCACAGAATAAGCATCTCCCCATCCCTCTGTCCACGGCACCATCACCAAGAGCCTGGGATGAAGAGATTGAAGATGACTAAGACGGGGCCCTAGAGTCCATTGCCCAGAAAATGGGGAAAGAAGGGAAAACAGCACAGTTATGAATTCTGTTGCCGATTCCAAAGAAGGAGGTGTTGGCAGCACTCGCGAGGACAAAAAAGAACATGACCAAGTCTGAAGAGGTCACAGCTGGGACTCAGCATCAGAGGCCTGGTGGGGGAATAGGAGGAGGAGGCTCGCGGGGGAAGGAGGCTCTGGATCTATCCCGTGGAGCAGCAGGGTGAGGAGGCCGCCTGCGCAGCAGGTGCCCAACAGGAACAGATCAGCACCTCCGGGCCACGCAGCTCCAAGTGGGTGGCTGGGGCGGGAGCCTGCTACTCCAGGGACCCCACCATTGTGACAAGTGACCAGGAGGCCAGCAGCCCAGAGGATGGGCAGAGCAGAGTCCCCACAGAGGAGGCCTAATACCCAGAGGAGCAAAAGGCATGTCTCCAGGAAGCGCCACATTGTCTGGCCTGGGGTTGCCGAGGATGGGCAGCTGGACTGGGGTCTGCTCAGGTGGTGACATGTGTCAACCCTCTGCCTGAGGTCTCTCTGTCCTTATCATACCCTTCTCCACTAGCCATGCTCCCTGCACCATGTAGACAGCCACAAGGAGGTGTCTGGCTGCTCCCCCAGGCTCCCAGGAATGTCACCAGCGCCACGGGCACCCAGACTGCACCTGGGATTCAGGAGAGAGAAATTGGAGATGCCTCCGTAGACCCCCAAAGAAGACAGGCAAACAGCCACAGCCTCCCTCTTCCAAGAGTTCTGCAGTCTAGAGGGTGCATCAACAACTGTCCTTGGGTGCTCTGGAGGGACCTTCTATGCTGGGGGGGGGGGGCGACACCCTTCCAATTCTGCCTCCACTCAGTCAGCGATCTTCCTGAGCCTGCTCTGGGGGCCATCTCCCTGTTCCCACCAGTATGTGGCCATGCAGTGGGTAGCTTTCCTCAGACCTGGCCTTGGAGGGGATGTTGGAAGCCCAACCATGGCCTCAAATGCCAGCCACATCTCCATGCAAGAGTCCTGGCCCGTGGCACACCTGATGCTCCAGGGACTATGTCCTCATGAGCTCAGAACATAGGGTGAGGGGAAGGGACAAGGCTATTCACCACCCAAAACCTGAGCAGGTGCACCCAGGGACTGGGGACCCTGAGCCACAGATGTCATTGATACTCTAGGAAGTGGGGCAGCCTCCACCGGACCACCAACAGCAGTTACTCAGCAAAAAGCAAGGCTGTGGTTGGTCGGTAGATTCCGTGTTCAGTGGGATCTTCTCTACAAACCCAATTTCTATGGAGAATCTCTTACTTTGCGGGGTGGTCCCTGCAAAGCCTGGGTGGTGCGGGGCTCCTCCTGGCCAGCCGAGAGCTCTGGTTTTCTTTGCAGCATCTCCACATCCCACTAATGAGACCCTGTTAGTGGTTATGAATGTAAATGCATTCTTTGTTATCCTGCAAGATCAGGATTAGTGAGATGACAGGATTTATTGCTTCTGTTAGGAAGATATGATACTGGTTGTTGTTGTGTCTTTAATTTTGTAGGAAGAGCAAAAGTATAGAGCTACATAGTCTAAACAAACACAAAGCCGTGGGAGAAAAAAAGCACAAAACATTGAAGATGGAAGCTATCCAGGTCTCTCCAACCTCATGGGAAATGTGACGGTGCACTCAGTCTCCTTGGTAGTCACCAAAAAAGAAAAACCCAAACGAACCAAAACCGTCTGCTCCTGACCTCCACGGGGACTCCCGGGTTTGTTACTGGTGGTGGGTGAGATAAGCCACGGTGCCTGAGGCACAGACGGGCCCAAGGAAACTCACTCCTGTTCCTATACAGGGAAGAACTAGCAATTGCTCCCATTCGCCTCGCAGATGCCAGTTGGG
Source organism: Callospermophilus lateralis (assembly GCF_048772815.1). Taxonomy (NCBI): domain Eukaryota; kingdom Metazoa; phylum Chordata; class Mammalia; order Rodentia; family Sciuridae; genus Callospermophilus; species Callospermophilus lateralis. The sequence goes on along the minus strand of NC_135306.1, from coordinate 4,190,511 downwards.
TGAGTGGATACTGCGGTGCCCATACCTGGCGGTCCATTAGGCTGTGCCATCGCAGTGCCCTGGGAGGCAAAAGGCAATAAGGTTACCCGGTCAGATGGTGATGAGCATGGATGAAAACAAGAATCAAATCAACATGCTAGTAGGACCTCCTTGGGAACTTCAATACTCCAGGACATCTGAGAGCTAAGGGCTGTGACATATCACCATCCCCAACAATCATTAAAACTGTACGATCTCATGATTGACTTGAAATATATAAATAAAATACAATGTGGATATACATAAGTTAATGGAAAATTTGAACAACACTAATATGCAAAGAGCATCTACAAACCAATTACAACAAAAATTAGCTTAATTGAAAAATAGTGGCTAAGAAATTGACCAGTGGTAGAGCACTTGCCTAAGAAGCCTGAGACCTTGCATTTGTATCCCAAACACTGAAAGAAAGAAGGAGCAAGTGAAGACAAATATAGATCAATAGGGCCAGGCCACAGAAGGGCAATGCACAAGAGATGGAATCTACACTGACTGTCTCATCAGAAGGTGTTCAACCTTACCAGTACCACCAGTAACCAAGAGGCCACAATTAGAAAAAAATAAGTTTGGGGGCTGGGGCTGTAGCTCAGTGGTGAGCATGTGCCTGGCATATACGAGGCCCTGGGTTCCCTCCCCATCACCACAAAAACCCAAAACCAAACAACAATAACAAAAAAATTTTTTTTGCACTTAACAGATTGCAAAGATGGCAGTGATCAGCTACAGTGGGCAGAATAATGCTCCCCAGCCCAAAGCCCCTGGTACCTGTGGAATCATGGCCTGTCGGGGGGTGGGGGGATTTACAGATGTGATTAAGTCAAGGCTCTGAGACAGGAAGTCACCCTGGACTGTTTGGGTGGGAGGGAGGGAGGCGTGAGCCAGAGGGGTGTGACAAGAGGAGCACCCTGCTGGCTTTCAGTAGAAGAGAGGGCAGGAGCCGGGATGCTGGGCCTCTAGGACCTGGACGAGGCGGGAGACACTCTTCCCTGGAGCTCAGGAAGGAACCCAGGACAAGGACCCAGAACTGTAAGGACCAGTCCCTGTCGCTGAAGTCGTGGTTCATTACAGCAGCAACAGGAAGCAAACGCCTGGCGTTGCTGGAAAGGAAGGAAGCAGGCATGTGCCACCGCAGGCGGGGACATCAGGGCCGGGCGACGTGCCCCATTGTTCCTGGGCACAACCGTGGACCCAACCCATCAATCCATCCTGAGATAACCAGGGGCAAGTCCCGACCCATGCCCTGCTGAGAGGAGCCACGCTGCCTTCATCCCTTCACACTCCAGCTGGTGTCATGAGGCACTCTCAGCCGATGGCTGGGAGCAGGCAGCCGCTGCCTCGTTGATCACTCTACCCAGAAAGTGGCAGGAGAAGGAGCAAGAACCCTGCTGGCCAGTGGCCCAGGTGACGGCCGTTGCCTGCTAGGATGGCAGCTTCACGGGCGTCGAGTCTCCCCCTGGCCTTCTCTTCTCCTCCTTCTTTCCCTGGTACTGGGGGTTGGACCCAGAGCCTTGTCGTGCTGTCAGGAGCTCCACCACTGAGCAGCATCCCAGCTCTTCTCTAGATTCTATTCTGTGATGGGGTCCCAGAACCACCGCCCAGGCTGGCCTTGAAGCTGTGATCCTCCTGCCTCAGGCTTCCTAGGGGCTGGGATCTGGGGTGTGTCCACCAGGTTTGGGGTTGATCTTCTTCATGACAACCACATGGTCATGTCAGATGTGATATCTACACTTGCACGACTGAGTGGAGGCACCACAGCACTTGTGCAAGAGACACGTGGGCATGTGGAAAATGCACTGTCCAGGGAAGAGATGCAGTTTCTCAAAGTCTGGCCATGAGCAGACTGTGTGTCCTCCGCAGCTCAGTGCCGTCTCTGTGCTCCTCTGTGGCCTCAGGAAGCTGAGCTAGAATGAGCTTGGAGATGTCCTTCCTAGGGGTCAGACTCAGAGTGCTTTCAGACTACAGATGACGGGGGGGGGATCTGGAAAGATTATCCAGTCCTGCTCCCCCACTAAACCCCTGAGGACCAGTGGCCTGTCCACCCTGGGCTGACCTGTCCTCACATCTTCAGAGCCCTCTGCACCTCCTGCCTCTGGCGGCCCATCGCTTGCTCGCCGTGCAGTGGAGGACCCGGGAGGCTCTGCAGCTCCTGGCAGCACTCCATGTCACCACTTTGAGAAGCAAGAACCTTCTAGACACCAGTGATGACTCACTGTAGCCACAAACACCTCACTGAGAACTGGCCTGGGCCTTTGCCTACGTGAACGCCCAGTTGTTTTCCCCGACCTTGAGCCCTGGTGCTCAAGCACCGAACGCAGAGCGCGTTCTCTGAAGCCTCAGGTGGTGGCAGGTGGGGAAGCCTGGCCTACCTGTCACCTTCTTCTCCAAGAAGGACCAGATGAGCTCGCCAATTTTTGACTTGTCTGCCACCGCCTCTTTCAGCAGCTGCCCGCAGCACACTGATGGAGAGAGGAGCAGAAAGACACCCATCAGACCTTGAATAGAGGGAAGATGGAGAAAAAGGACCTGGGGCAGGGCTGGTGCTTGCGTGCTGGGGTGCATATGGCTGTCGTGCCCGGCAAGGTCGACGTCAGAAACCAGCTGGGAGAGAAAAGGATGAAAGGAACGCACTGGGCAAAGAACAGATTGAAAGTGGCAGCGTGGGGCTGGGGCCCAGTGGTGGAGCACTTGCCTGGCACATGTGAGGCCCTGGGTTCCACCCTCACGCCACATACAAGGATGATTACATAAAATTCAGGTTTTAAAAACACATTTTAAAAAACTGTAGACAACGTGGGATGACACTGACAAGGAGGTCCCTGAGAGGCCGGGCGGCACTGGAACGACTGAACAGAGTGCGCAGCTCTCTGGGCCGCTGTGGAGGATGAACGCTGGCGTGGGGAGGGTGGGGATGGCGTCTCCACAGACCTTGTGCTCTGAAAGGTGTTCCAGGAATGGTGGGTACACAAAAGGTGGCCAACTGATATGCAGTGGGCTTAGCTACTTTAAAAGGCCACACTGGAGTGAGCGCCCTGCTGCATGGTCCACCCTGGACGCATCCCACGGCAGCAGGGGTCTTTTCCATCATGCCCCACCGTGTCCCCAAGCCTGGGCCATGGCTGGCATGTGGGAGAGGCTGGGCGACCGCCTCCCACCTCCTGGACTAGGAAGGCCCTCAATCGGCAGAGCACAAGACTCAGGCTGTGTCTTCACTGGCCGCTGACTGCACAACCTTGGCCTCTGACCTTCGGGGGGGAGGAGTTTTCTGCTTCTACTAAAGAAACTGGAAACCATCCTAAAATTAGCAGGATGACATGAGGTTTGTGACAAGGACCATTATAAAGATTTAGTCCTTAACAATGACCTGCTTAACTCCCTATGCAAAGGACAGCAGGAATTTTGTCCTGAGCGGTGGCAGTTTCACCAGCAGAGACAACAGGGCTGATGGGGGTGTTCCCACGGCCAAGTCTGCTTTGTCTTATTCCTTCTCTCAACAGCCTGAGGCTGGGATAAGCGAAGGAAGCTGTTTCTGGGGAGAGCCAGGAAGTGCAAAGGGGGATGCGAACTAGGTCTGGATGAGATGGAGAGGCCTCGGCTCTGGCCACGAAGGAGCAGCAGGGGCTGTTTCTACTCTCCTCCCAGAGAGCTATGAAACTGAGCAAAATACGTGAAGCCACTCTTTCCAGCCTTGGACGGCACGGGCTATGACCTCGAGAGGGGAGACACCCAACATGAGCCCCACAGTCACCCTGGACCCCACCTGTGGGCAGGTCTCAAACCAGCACAGAAGCGGGCACAGACCGAGCAGCAGTGTCGCTGGGTGGAGGAGACAGCCTGGAGGTGGGGATCCAGAGCTGGAATCTGAGGAACAAGCTAATGGAGAGGGGGAGCAGGCACGGAGGTCCCAGAATCTGCATGGAGCTGGCCGAATCTTTGGTCAATACAGAGCTGCACAGGTGCAGAGGGAGCCTCCACGGGGCCTGGGAAAGGAAAGCTACGGGGAAGCTGAAGAGGGAATGGCAATCCACAGTGCTGGGGATGCCGGCGCTGCAGCCAGAGGGAGTCCTGCTGAAGACCCCAGAAACTCGGCGGAGACCCCAGAAAGGTCACACTGAGGTGTGAAGGTGTCCTAGCCCTATGGTAAGAACTCTGGGATGCCTTGTTTAACAGCCTGAAAATGAGGGGCCGAGGCTGTGGCTCAACGGCAGAGCAGTTGCCCGGCACGTGTGAGGCACCGGCCGGGTCCCCAGCACTGCATGTGATGAAACAAGTAAAGGCACGCTGTCCGTCTGCAGCTACAAAGTGATTTTTAAAAAAGTCTCAAAATCAAGTTGATTCTCCAGTAAATTAGCTGCCTGTTAGAACTCAATTCTTATTTATTTATTTTCAGTTGTTGATGGATCTTGGTTTTATTTATTTGTATGTGGAGCTGAGAATCCAGCCCAGTGCCTCACACATATTAGGCAAGCGCTCTGCCACTGAGCCCCAGCCCCAGCCCCCAGAACTCAATTCTTTTAAACTCAAAATTTTCAAGCAGAAGCACACGATCCAGACCATCAGCCACACAAGCACCACAATGTCCAGCATATAAACAAAAACTGCTTGACATACAGAAAATCAGAAAAAGGCAAGCCTCTTCAAGGACAGCATAAAGGCCATAGAACCCGAGCGAGGGATGGTGTGAGATCAGACCTGGTGCACCCAGCCGAGCCCAGCTTGGGAACGTGAGGCAGGAAGACCGCAAGTTCAAAGGCGGCCTTGGCGATTTGGTGAGGCCCTTAGCAATTTATTGAGGTTGTCTCAAAATTTAAAAAAAAAAAGAATTTAAGAGCTGGGGATTTGGTTCAGTATTTAAGCACCCTTGAGTTCAATCCCTTGTACCAAAAAAAAAAAAAAAAAAGAAAGAAAAAGAAAAAAGAATTGGTACACCAAGTCTTTAAAACAGTAATTATATATATAGCTAAAACTTTAAAGGAAAAGGTAGTTAAAATGAGTGAGCAGATGGGGAATCTCAGCAAACAAATAAAAACCACAAAAATAGAACCCGATGGAAATTCTGGAACTGGAAAATACAAAATCTTACATGAAAGCAATCGCCGGATGAGCTGCAGCGGATCTAGAGGCAGGAAAACAGGCAATGGAGGAATTAGAAACTGAGCGGAGCTGGGGAGGAAGGTCTGGGGCAGAGGAACAGTCTAACTTCCTGGCCACCGGAGTCCCAGAAGAGAGGGGTGGGGCATGTGAGGGATGACAGAGGAGAACCTGATGACCCACAGTGGCCACACATCCAAGAGTCTTTGAGACTAAGCAGGATCAGCACAAAGGAAGCCACGCTTTGATGCACCGGAGTCAAATTGCTGAAAGCTAAAAAGGAAGAGAAAACCCTAAAAGCAGCCAGAGCGGGAGGAAAGACGCTTCATACACAGAGAAACAAAGATGAGAGAAGCTGCCGGGGAGTCCTCATCAGAGGCAGTGCAAGCCCGAAGACAATGGATGACATTTCCAAAGTGCTAAGGGGAGAAGCCTGTCAACACAGATCTTTGCAAAGTGCAGGTACAACAACGACATTTGCAGACACACGAAAGCTGAGAGGATCTGTCACCAGCAGACTTTGACTAAAAGAAATATTAAAGGAAGTTCTTTAGGCTGAGAGAAAATGATACCCAATGGAAGCCTGGATCTACACCAAGGAAGGAAGAGTGTTAATAGGCAGGACACAGTCTTCCCTCTTATTTCTTCACTTCAACACAAGTGGCTTTTAAAAGAAAAATAGCTATAATACATTGTGGAGTTCACACAGCAGCACGAAGGACCGCCGCCTGTTGGTGGAACGCAGTGCCACGGGGATGTGCCATGGTGAAGAGGTGCAAGGGTCACCCCAGGACCGTGACAAGCCGAGGGCACACGTTCAATCTCTAGAGCAATCACCAAGAAGGTCAGAGAGACACTCCTAAGAGGGCAGCCGCACAGATGAAATGGATCACTACAGCGAGCTGGTTAATCCAAAGCGAGCAGGAGAGGAGAGGGGGAGCAGACAACCCAGAGAGAAAACGGAAACCAGGGTGGGGAGTGCAGCCCCCTGTGAGACCGCTGAGAAATGCACTGGACTCTCCAGCTACAAGACAGGGAATGCCCGCTCGGATTTTTAAAAATAGCAAATCCCCAGTATGTGTTGTCTATGAGGCCCATATTTAAAACGTCACGATACAGATAGCTTTAAAGAAAAGGAATAGAAGATAAACCACGCAGACACTGATCACAAGGTGAGACGACCACGTGTCAGACCAAGTGGACTCTAAAAATACGAAGATTAATAGAGAGGTAGAGGATATTGCCCAGCAATAGAAGGGTCATTTCATAAGAAGACATAACAAGACTTAATGCATATGCACTGAAAAAACTACATGGAGCAGACACTGGAAGAAAATAGACAAATCCACAATTAGAATTGGAGATTTTAACCCCTCTCTTCCAGTCAGTGAAATAAATCATAAGTCTAGAGAAGTCACTCAGGACCTGGAAGGTTTGAACAGCGCTGTCAAAACCTCATCCCGACTGACATTTACTGAGCATTATAGCCAACAACTTCAGATCCGTGCTCTTTTCTAGTGCACATGGGATTCACCAGTGCAGACCATATGCTGGGCCATAAAAAGTATCAAAAACTTCAAAGCAACAAAATTAGACAGCAATAGAATTAGAAATAAGTATGAAAAAATAATCTGGAAAATAATCTCCAAATATTTGGAAACTAAGTGGTGCACTTCTAAATAAAATACAGGTGCCCAAAAGAAACCACAAGGGAAATTAGAAAGCTTTTTGTCTGTGTTTTTTGTGGTGTGTGTGTGTGTGCGTGCGCGTGCGCGCGTGCCAGGAATTGATCCCAGAGGCATTCTCCCTTCGAGCCACATCCCCAGTCCCTTTTATTTATGTTTTTAGATTTTTGAGTCAGGTCTCCCTAAAGTGCTTAGGGCCTTGCACATCGCCCAGGCCAGCCTTGGGCTCGCCTCAGCCTCCTGAGTCACTGGGATCATAGGTGTTTGCCCAGCTTAAAAATATACTTTTTTTTTTCAAGTTTTCTTTGTAGTTGTAGATGGACAGAATGCCTTTTTAAATATATTTGTTGATTTTTATGTGGTGCTGAGGATCGAACCCTGTGCCTCACACATGCTGGGCAAGCGCTCTGCCACTGAGCCCCAGCCCAGCCCTGGAAAATATTTTTAACTGAATGATAATGAAAACAAAGCGCCCCAAAGTGGGGTGAAGAGGAGTGGTGTTCAGCAGGAACTCTGTGACCGCAGCTGCCCAGTGAGGGAAGAGTGACAGAGGCCCTGCCCGTGGCCACCTCACTCAAGCTCACCCTGTCAAGACAATCCTGGAGCAGGGACTCTGTCATGGTGTGGATGTGACGTGCCCCTAAAAGCTCCCGTGTGGACGATGCGAGAAGGTTCAGGGGGAAATGACGGGGTGTGAGGGCTTGACCCATCAGTGAACCGACCCCGCGGCCATGACCTGGGTGGTGACTGAAGGGGGTGGGGTGTGGCCGGGGGCCTCAGGGCGCCGTTGGTATACATTCTGCGTCTGGGGATGGGGGCTCCCTCTGCTCCCCTTGCCACACTCTTCAGCCCTGATGTTCGGCCTCACTCCGAGCCCAAGGAACCGAGCCACCTTCTGTGGACTGAGACCTCTGAAACCATGAGCTCCCAGAGAAACTTGCCTCCTCTGAAGTTGTTCTTGTCGACCTTTTAGTCATAGCAGCAAAAAAACAAAACAAAACAAAAAAACAACTAAAACAGACTTGAAGCCGAGAAAGAAAAAAAAGGGTCGTATCCGTGGTCAAGATGTTCGACTAAGGCAATTGTCTTCCTGCGGTGGGCTTTGATGAGGGCTTTGGAGGGCCACAGTGGGGAATGGAAGGAGCAGGCCGGGCCGGGCCTGCAGTGGGGGCCTTGTCCAGCCTCGCTGGGCCTGCCCGCCTGGTCTCCTGCACACTCCAGCTCTTCTTCCTCCACACCAGTCCTCTCCATGTGTCCAATAAGGTACGCGGCATTCAGTAGATGCCCCATAGGTGCTATTAATAATAGCCCAGTGAATCCCTCATGGTTGATTTTGACTAGAAAATTCTGCTTGTTATAAAAACAAGCAGATCCACATTGCGATACACCACTCCACGGAGACAACCAGTTCCCGGGTGGAGGCTTCCTCAGATTTTGCATGTGCATAGGCCAACGTGCTTTGTGTTTTTTGACAGGGCTCAGTGAACTGCCTTCCGCCCCCTCTTCCAGCAAGATGTTGTATCACTTGGCGGTTGCTTTTCGCAGGGTGTGAGGGTGCCTCTTGTTGTCCCCATGCGGGGAGCACTTCAGTGGAATCCAACCCTAGGCGTGAGTCACCAAGTCGGCGGGTTTGCACAGTGAGCATCTCAGTCAGGAGGGACTTTTTCCTTTCAAAAAGTTGTACGCATTTGTATTCCCACCCATTATAAAAGGGGGTCTTTCGACAAGCGTGGTGGGTTCAATGCCGGGCGGCTTGCGTGTCTGGAGGTGTGCTCCTCTGACTCAGGGCTTCTTCAACGTGGAGATTAGGACACACCAAGCGGCCCCAGAGGGGCAGGCAGTGCCTGGAGCCCTGGTTCCCCCAGGCTTCTGCGGAGAGCCCTGAACGGCTTGGTGCTGTCTCTTTGTACCTGAGGTCCCTTCAATTGGTTCCTTGGATCTTCTGATGTCCCCTATTTATCAAGAACACCTTTGGGGAAAGTGAACTTTCTGGATTAGTTTTCAAATGCTCCATGACCTAGAGTTCCAAGAGGGACCCTCACTTCAAAGCTCCACGAGCATTTCTATTTTCACTTTTGGAAAAATCTAGGCAGGTAAAATCATCTCTTCACAACTGCTGTGCTGAAAGCAATTTAGATTTTAAAAAATTCCTGAACGAGAGTAACTGCATAGGGGAATCGCAGAGAAAGCCGGGTGCTGATAAGGTGCTCCTGTTGTTCTCAGGTCCGCCCGCTCTGCCACGAAGGCTCTTGTGTCCTTCCACACAGCAGAGAGTGCAGACACTTGGAGGAGCTCGTGGGTGCGGCCATAGGTAGCCTGTCGCTCATCTTCAACCACCGCCACGCTCCCGTTCCTACCTGTCCCCAGCCATCCCCACCCACTGCCACAGACTTCATCTTGGAATACTCTTGATACATCAAATTGAAAGAAGGAGTGATTTGAATAATTCCATTTTTCCAAGAAAAGGTAAATGCAGCTGGGTGCCGTGGCATTTGCCTATAATCCCAGCAACTCAGGAGGCTGAGGCAGGAGGATCACAAATTCAAAACCAGCCTCAGCAACGTAGGGAGGTCCTAAGCAACTTAAAGACACCGTGTCTCAAAACAAAAAATAAAAAGGGCTGAGATGTTGCTCAGCGGTTAAGCCTCCCTGAGTTCAATCCCTGGTACAAAAAAAAAAAAAAAAAAAAAGTGGATGCAGAGAATGTACATGTTATCCTAAAGCGTTTTCCACACTAACCAAATCTGCAGAGTAACTGTTCAGGTCTCCCTCTTGATTTTACAGGTGTGACTTTGGTCCTTGATTCCTGGCTAGTCCCTGAGGGTCTGGAATTTCAAGTTGGAGCAAACCTAATTGAAAAGCATTTTTATTCCAACTGTGATTCTTTTGGGTGCTATATGTATGAATATATTTGTGCATGTGTATGTATTCCCTCTATAGATTTGTATGGTGTGGATGTATAATTTGGGGGTGTGCATATACATATTTATAAATCTGGGGTGCAGGTCCCGTGTTCTCTTGGTACATGAAGCAGGGGTAATGCAGGCTGGCTGTGCAGCATGGGGGTGGCGCCTCGTCTCCCTCCCCCGCCCCTCACTGCACCTCCTATACTCGCCTCCTCCTTCCCAGCCCTTGATCCTCCTGAACACAGGCCGCCATTCCAAGACCGCCTGGGACCACCTTGGCAAAGACCTGGAGAGCTGATTTCAATATTTTCTCTCCTCCTGGTAAAATATTTATTGAAACTGTGCAGAGCGAGAAGTCTTCCTCTGGTTCAGAAATTGTTTGCCTGTAAACACGCTGACCTGGGTTGGGGGAGCGGAGGAGACGGGAGCAAATAAATCAGCAGCAGATGCCTATTAGGAGCCGAGGCTCCCGGAGAGCCAGCCGCAGGGCTGCAGGAGAGCTCCTGGGCGGCAGAGACGCCAGCCGCAGGCCCAGGGAGACAGAATGATGACTGGAAACGTTCCGGCTCTTTGGGCTGCGGACACGTTTTTTGCTGGTTGATGTCTTTATGGCAATATTCTTCAGGAGGAAAAATCTTATACCTGTAAAGATGGACTAACTGGAAATTGTTCAGAGCAGAGAGCAAGAAAGAAAATTGGTATGGATTCTTCCTGCCCTCCACCAGCCCGTAAAATGAGGAAGCTTGGGGGGCAGAAGGCAAAGAAGGCTCTAGAAGCAGTGCTGCTTCTGGGCACTCACCGTTGACAAGGCCATATTTTTGGGCCAGGAGGCCAGCCTGCAGCCTCTTCCCGCTGCCCATGGGCCCCAACAGCAGCACCCTTGGGGTGAATGGGGCATTGGATCGATGGCCACTTTGGACGAAGGTCAGAGCTGGAAAGAGAAATGAGGATAATAAGCCCAGACCCTAAGGGAAGGGAAGCCAGCTCACGACCCCTCTGCATGGCTCCTTCCGTGGCCATCAGTATTTCTCTTTTATGGCACCATAGAAACCCCTGGTGCCCCCTACCTGCAGCCAGGGCGAACCAGTGGGGGAAGGAGCTGCACACCAAGGTGGCGGGGGCAGGAACGAGCGTCCCCCGCTGGGGACTGCCCTGGAATTGCACTAGAGCCCGCACAGGCGGCCGCTGGCCTGCAGGTTGAACTGGGGCTGGGTGTGCTGCAGAGGGAGGTTGGCTCTGGCACGTGACAGGTTTCCAAACTGCATCCTGGCTGAGCCTCTGACCTCCAGCCCTGGGCCAGGCGGGTCCCCCAGGGGAGGTGTCGGCTGGGTGTCAGTCTCAGGCTTTGATGAACGCGTCAGGCCAGGCGGGAGGCTCCCGTGCAGGGACTTCTAAAGGACTTGGGAATTGGTGGAGAATAATCTGCGCAGCGGCACTCCAGTGACACCAACTTTGTTGCAGGTCTCCAAAGAGGCGGTGGTGAAACAGGTCACAGGAGTGGCAGAGACGCCCCCTGGCATTTGATGAACAAAGACGTGGAGAGGAGGGCCGAGCACTGCTGACAGCAAGACCTGCACCACAGGGGCCCTGGATGCCAAGAAGTGACAGGGAAAAGCACTGAACATCCAACAGGTCACCTCCCACTCCAGGACACACGAGGGGAGCTCAGAGAACAGCCTGATGGGGCTGTGAAGAGCAGGCTTCCAGGCGGCCCCGGGAGCTGCCCACCAAAGGGGCCAGCCTTTATAACAGGGCCTCCCCACTCGCCTCACTTCTTGCAGGAGCATCAGCCTGTCCCTGCAATGCCAGCCTCGGGGCCCTGACTATCACCTGTGCCATTGTCCCGCCAGGGGATTCCGTCCTGGGCAGAGGCCTGAGCCAGCAGGCCACTCTCAGGAATGTGCCCCCAGAAACCATTTAAGGTCCCTGTCTGGGGTTTCTGAGCCTCAGCACATGGAAGCTGAGGCCACACGGTTCCTTGTTGTGGGGTGTCCTAGGCACTGTGTGGTGCTGAGAGGCAATCCTGGCTTCCACCCACCATGTGCCAGAAGCACGACTCCATGCTGTGCAACCAGAAACTGCTTTCAGACAGTCAGTTGTTCTCCCTTGGAACTTGGGGGCCGCGGGGACAGAACTGCCCCTAGTGAGGATCCTTGGGCTCATTTGGGGATTATTTTGTTGGATGGATCATCAGAGACATCACCAATCCCCTCCTTAGAACTAATGGCACAGGAAAGTCAAAGCTGGCTGTCATCATCGCCACTCTCACGGCCAGCACATATTGACTGCTGAGCTAAGCTCTCTGCAGTCACTCCTTCATTTGAGTGGCCCACAATCCCAGAGGAAGGTATCATTCTTGTCCCATTTTACAGATGAGTCAATCAGGCCCCAAGACAACTCTCCAAACCCACCACCATGGGCACCATTTCCCCACTGAGAGCCCGAAACTCAGCAAGGGGCTCCAGTAAGGCTCTCCTCAGACTGCCCATGATCCAGAGCCTCTGAAAAGCACCAAATGCTACAGGCGAGGCCGCCTGCTCACAAATGACGCTTAATTTACAGTAAATAACTAAGTTAATTAGAAGTAATGATCCCCCAGACGGTCTCGCCATCTGATTATTCTTTTTAAGAAATATGTGGTTGCTGGGTACACTGCAGAGAGATTAAAAAAACAACACAGAGAGAATTCTGCATTCCAATTTCCAATTTATCTCTCCGCATTATTAATTAATAATAATTAATATTCAGACACTCACATTTTTATTTACAATTCCAGGCATGAATTCTTTATGAACAATCATATGAACTTTTAAATTTAATTAAGTAATTTGGAAGTAATTAATGTGTAAATTCAAAATCATGGCATAAGATAAACATGGCGATGTTTATCTTAAGAGCGCAGAGTATTTGCTACTAAAGACTCTTCTGAGATGCAAAGCGCTGGAAAATTATAAGCCTGGCATTTCTGAAAGCACCGTCATTTTCCAGACACACGCCTGTGGGCTGGTGGTGCCTCTAGATGGCATGGCTGTCCCAGAGACTGCAGCAGGACAGGGCAGCGGGGGGACAGAGGGAAGCACCCAGGGGCTCAAACCAGGTCTCATTGCAATAAACCTTTCTTTAAGGAGACCCGAGGGAGCAGGTGAGAAAGGACGTCACCAGCCGTCTAGTGTCCTCAGTGTCTGTGTTGAGCCTGTATCATGTTGAAACAGACTGAATGCCTCGGTTTCCAGGAGTCAGTGGACGGGGAGAACTGGGTTTTGACAGCAAGACTTTTAAAAATTCATAACACAGTTCTGGGGACAGAGTGGTTCTGGCTTCCCTCTGCCTTCATAGGCAGGATGCTGAACCGCGGTGACAACACTAGGGAAGGGCATGGAGCGCTTCCTCACCAGCCACTGGGCTCTCCTGTGGACACACCACTGGGGACCCTGCTTCTGGGCGGGGGGCATCTTACGCATGGCAAGCCCCAGGCTCAGGGTGTTAAGACCGACGCCAAAGATGGCAAAGCCATGTGTGCTGGGCAAGGGGCCGACCACACCGAGGCTCCGGCAGTGCAGAGGGCAGGCCCTCCTCCCTTGGTGCCCATGGTGGCACATGTGGTAGCCCGCCACTCGGGATCGAGTCTGGACCTCCACTGTGCTGTGGACGGCGCCAGGAACAGGACGGCTTTTCCCTGCTCTGAACCTGAGTCTTGCCTGTGGTAGTGTTTTGTTTTGTTTTCTTTTCTTTTCTTTTTTTCCCATTTTTGCAGTGCTGGGGCTGAGCCCAGGGCCTCGCACAGGCCTGGCAAGCGCTCCACCACAGAGCAGCCCAGCCCTCGGTCCCAACCTTCATTCGGCGCCTCTTTCTTCTCCTTCAGGGTCAGGTCCAGACTCTGCCACCCCATGCCTCACCTCTCCTCCTCCCACCTCTATCTCAGTCAAACTTCCCACGGGCTGGAGACACGACCACATCCAGGTGTGGGACACGGACACTGGCCCCAGTCTCCCCGTGGGGCACTTCAGGGACCCTGCACACACATGCTCTGGGCAGGGGAGCTGGACATCTCTGACTTGACTCCTGGGGTCCCAGCACCCCTAGGCCATGAGCTGCTGCCAGATGGGTGATGCTGATGAAGCGTGCAGACACGCACGGTGGGCCAGGGCCTGGGGCGGTGCCCAGGGTGTGACTTCCCATTTGTGCTTACCCTGGTAGAAGACGTCTACACATGGCTGGTCAGCATTGATGGTCTTCAGGATTTTGGGGTAAGAAGGAAGGATCCTGATGATGTTCCTATGATATACCAGCAGTTTCTGGGCTGTCTCCAGCTCTGAGATGCCCTCTGGCTCTATCAGACGGTTCTGGACTTCATGTTCCGGGGGCCAGTCGAAGGTGGTGTGATAGATCTCTGCACAGAAAGAGGAGCAGTTAGCACCACCCCGTAGGGCTGCTAGGGGGGCTGCTGTGCCTGGATAGGGCTCTGCCCTGGAGGCCCAGCTTGTGGTTGACTGACATGCCAGGGCCTGAGAGCGCCAGGCCTGCTCTCCTTAACACAAGGACAAGAGTCACCCAGGGTAGGGCTGCCATGAGTTTCTGAGTGCTGGGCCCGGGGCCCGGCTGATAGGCCTGCAGACCCTCACAGCAATCACATCATTAAGTACCAGTGAGAAATCGAAATCTCACAGAGGTATCCCAGGTGGTACTGCCGGAGTGAGGCGGAGCCCGGGGGCCACAAAGCCCAGGTCTATCCCTGCCTGCCCAGGGTCCTCCTGTTCCCCTGACCCGTCAGCAGGTCCTGGCCTGTGGCACCTGTGACCCCAGCAAAGAGCTCAGGGTGTGCTGCTTCCCAGGGAGAGGGAGACAGTCTCCACCCCTGGTTCCCATGTGTGGCCCCGAGCCAGGAGGGGGGCTCAGCAGAGTGGGCTCAAGCCTGGGCGCCCCACATCCACACTTGAGCCTGGTTCTACAGCAAACAAGCCCCTCTTCCACCTAAAGGTCTCATTTGCTGAAGTCCCCAGTTTCCCAGTGTCGTCCAGCTCACAGCCACACTCTGCTGGCCCGAGTCACCTCCCAAACACTGTTCTCAGATACCCAGAGCAGGGTGAGTGCGCAGGGAGTGAGGAGTCTCCAAGTGTTCTGGAAACCCCGGGGTGGGGGGCGTGGAGAGCCCTACCTCGAGTCTGAGGGTCAATCCTCTTCCCCAGGTTCCTTTCGATCAGCACAGTGTCCGGAGCACTCAGCACGACTGGGCAGGGAGACAAGGAGCAGACGCAGACGTGCTGGGCCGCTGACCCTCACGGACCAGTCCTTGCTCTGCTTCGTTGGCTGCTCCCACCACCACCTCCCATCCCCAGGAACTCCTAGAGACAAGGTCTTCCCGGCACTAAGTCACAAAGGGCATCCTCTGGGGACCCAGGACAGCCCACTATCGACCCGCCCCCGGTAACAACCTTCACTGACATAAATCACAGCGTGATCGACATCTTTGTCTAGATGCTTCTGCCACATTTCTAATGACTCACTCCCCAAAGAGCTTCTCAGATAGGGGTTTCAGGCCCAGGGAAGCCGCAGGGTGAGAGTAAACCACCACCTGGCTTAATGACAAGTGGCCCTGTGCCTGGGACTCAGGCTGCATTTAATTCAACACATCTTTTTCTTGTGGGTCTCCAGACCTTCCTGGGTGGTGGCTGGGACAAGGATGGGGCTTGGGGACCAGCACCACAGAGCAGGGGCTCATCACACCCAGCCCTCCTGGCAGGGTACTCACGGACGTGCCTGGGGGCGATCCCCAGGCTCTGGATCACCAGCGCCTGCTCCCGCGTCTCGGGGATGCCGTCCAGGATCCAGCCCTAGACAGAGGAGGTGAAGGGTGCCGTCTCATCTGTTTTTAGATTTTTAAAGATTATTTTTAAAAGAACATAATAACTTTATGGAAGAACTGGAGCTTTTCAGACAAGGAAGTGAATGTCTCTGATAACGGCATCACCTTCCCCTCAACTCCTCTCTTCCCCCCAGATCCACGTTTATGGTCATAATCAGAATGGGTGCCCCCGCCTTTTTTTTTTTTTTTCAATGCTGGGGATCCAACCCAAGGCTCATTCACACTGGCAAGTGCTCTGCCTCTGAGTGCATCCCCAGCCCAACATGCACTTCACGTCCTGATTCTTTCTACCACGTGTCAAAGCGACCATGAGCGTTTTCCACATTGCAGCGGGTCTCCATTACCTCCATTTTCAGTGGTTAAACAATGTCCATCAAGTGGGTGTGCTGCAGCTACCTAGCCACGCCCCCAGCTGGAAGGTCAGCTGCAGTGTCCACTAGCGTAAGTCACACTGTGACAGGCCTCTTGTGCACACAGCTCTTCTCACACTTCCAATCCTTTCCTACAGAATTTCAGAACATGCAGAAAAGCCAAAGTAGCACTGCAAGTCTCCAGGAACACTGGGCACCTAAAGGCACCACTGAGACACTGGGGCTTATCTCCTTTTCCTGAAAAAGGTCCTCTTTTCCTAGGGTGGGAGGGGAAAGAATCACACACACACATTTTGTGATCTGTTCCTTTCACACGGTAAGAACATGGCAGGAATGTTTTGCATGTCACCAAAGGCTCCTCCCCAGAGGTTTCGGTGGCCGCCTGAGCTGACCTGCCGCGTGCTAACTACGCCGATACTGTGCTCGTTGGGTTTGATGCCACTGTTTCATCATTATTAAAAAACGCTGTTCATATGTTGTCTTGCTGAGAATCAAATATCCTCAAGGTGAATTTCCAAAAGTTGACACCTTCTCTTGTGGCTTTTGACATATTTTGCCATACGACTCCACAAAATTGCCTGGCCAGTTTATAAGTTCAATGGTGGAACCTCTGTTTCCCTGAATACTGCTAATGTTGGGCATTAACTTGAAGGAACTCTGTCCAGCAAAATATGCCACTGCTGCTTTGATTTACATTAGTAAAGTTCAATATTTTTCCGTGTTTATTGCCTATTTAAATTTTTTCTTTTCTAAAATGTATATTCATGCTCTCAAGCTACTTTCCCCTTGGGATTTCATCCTTTTATTTACTTATAAGAGCTCTTTACATATTAAGAATTTTAACCCATTTTGGCAAACACCACCACAAATCCTCTGAGGCCAATGATATCCTCGGGGTTTTCTGTGGTTTGTCTGTAGCCTTTGAATTTTGTGTAAGGTGTTGTTTTAACACACTGGCTTGCAGCCAAGACAATTGCTCTTTTTCTCTTTGGATTCTGGCATTGTGTGGATGTATAAAGAGATCTTCCCACTGCAAAGCTAATATTCGCTTGCATTTAAACCATGTTTTCTTATGTTTTTACTCTTTACACTTAAATATTTAAAAGTGCATGTTTTCTTTTGTGAATGGCACGGAGCTGTGACCTGTTTCCTGTGGCTTGCCAGCTATCCTGACCTCATCTGTCAAAAGTCTCTCTGTTCCCCTCCAGAGTCTCTTTTGTCATAGTCTAAATGCTGATATGACCTTGGCTTTGGCCTCTTTCTGCCTGAGGATGATTAAACTGTTCTTATTTAACCTTTGAAATGATTGTTGTTTTATAATTTATTTTTATGTCTAATAGAATATGCTTCCCTTCCCATTTTTTCAAATATTTTTTCTTCCAGGTAAGCATCAAAAAATTTGTTTGTCAAGTTCCAAAATAGAAATTCTGGGAGTATTTTTGAATGACATTAAATGTGTGGATTAATTCATGAAGAACTGACGTTCTTACAGGATCAAGTCGACGCATTATCTTCCCATTTGCTAAAGCTGTTTTCTATGTCCCTCAGCAATGTTCACATTAAACAATTTCTGAAGGCCTTTCAAGTCCCAGGAGTCTAGAGTTAGACGCACACACTGTTTAATGCTGGGGGCTCGATATCCAGATAAATCAGCAAAGTGAGCTCTCAAAGAGTGAAACATAAGAGCAGATCGCTCCAGTCTCAGCTCCGCAGAGCAGGGAGCCCGGCAGGCAGGCGCTGGAGAGGAGGTTTGGGATGCAGGTTCCCCAAGAGAAGCACCTGTCAGAGACACCTCCCTCAGAGCCCGACACCTCAGGACGGGGGGTGCTGGGGCAAGTTCAGACTCAAGGTCACTCACACCTCACACCCCAGGACTTAGAGGACACAGGGCAGGTGGGGTGAGAGGTGTCGTCTTGCAAAAACCAGCATAGTGCCCGCATTTCTATTCTACTAGAGCATTTAGGTTCCAACAGCCTCCACTGACTGTTGAATAAGAAAAGTAAAACAAATTTACAGCTTCAAGAGCGCTGGGAAACACAGACAGGTCTTGTTAATTTCTTAACCCATATAGAAAGAAACACACCATCACAAAACCCCTGGTTTCTGGAACTAAGAAAGCAAAGTTGCTTTTTTAACAGCCCTTTCCTTTCAAATCCTTGTCACAGACACGGCTCAGAGAAAGCAAACTGCCCAGGTGAGCCCCAGGAGCCCGAAGTACGCTGTCCCCTGTGAGAGCTCCCTCGGTCCTACAAGCCCAACCAGCACTTTCTGAACTACAGCTCAACCCAGACCCTGATTTTCTCTTACGTGGAGGGGAGGAGTTAGCCCTGGGTTGCTTCCCCTAGCAAGAGGACAGCAGGCTGTGTCCACCACTATTTGGAGCTGGAGGAACCCGGGGCTCTGACCTTGCTCAGCACCAAGCTCTGCTTTTCATCTTGCATTTCTGAGCAATCTCTGTGATCACCATGAGCTCAGAGTGGACGTCACCTGTGGGCCAGAGCTTTCAGAGCTGTTCAGGAGAGCATCTCTCACCAAGTCCTCGCTGGAGAAAGAGGGACTTCCAGCCACCAGGAATGTGCTGCCAACTGCAGGGCTCCCGATTCGCCTGGTCCCACGGGCGTCACTGAGTCGAAGACTTGGGGAGGAAGGCGGGGAGCTCTGAAGTGAGCCCCGGTCACGGCTCTCAGGGCTGCTCTTTTCGACTTGGGGAGGTGGCACAGTCCCCCAGGTGCTTGAGGAATGGGGTCCCTGGGGACCCGCTGGGGCACACCCACCCTACTGGACAGACAGCACGGAGACTCTTCTCCCCTGTGCTGGCCCAGGCTGGCCCACTGCAGTCCCCCAGGAGGGACGGAGCCTTGACTGGGGCTCTGTCTCAGGATGCGTCCGTCCTGGGGCATCCGTCAGATGGAAGGCCCAGGCGGGGCTCGGGAAGGGGCCTGTCCCAGAGCGTCTGTGTTTAAGGAGGTCTCTTGCCCAGCTGCAAAGCTGACTGCACTTTCAAGGGAAATGGCAATTTTGGCAGAGAACACTTTAATGGCTGCAAATCCTGGCAAAGCAAGAAGTCATCAATCAGTAAACAGCATCCAACGACTGCTATGGTGGGACACCAAGACATTTGAGACGAGCCCGCATTGCTGGGTCTGAGGGTCCGAGGGCCGGAGTGGCTCGATGTGGAGGTATCAGTCAACCCTAATTAGAACACATTATCCATCTTCCTGACACTTCAGTGAGACGTCTGTTCCGCTCCGAGCTGCAGCTCTGTTCGAGCAGGTTAATTGATATTCTGATGCCTTCGCTCACCATACCCCTGCGGCTCGGTTCTGTTTCATCACACATCAAAAAGGCCGTATGCTCAGGGCACTCGCGCACCAGCGCAGAGCTGGAGGTCTGCACAGCTGCAAGGGGTATGGTATCACAGGAGGGACAACACTGAGCAGATGTCACAGATAAAGAAAGAGGAAGAAAGAAAAGAAGCCAGCCAGCCTAGGGGGCTGGGCAAGGCCCAGCGGAGCACGGCCTGGCGCGGCCCAGGCCACCCTGCTGGGTGGGACACTGGCCTTTCCGCCCTCCTGACTGTTATTAAAGGTAATTAGCAACTGCCCACAAGAAGCCTCTGCTGCCCTCGGGGCCACTGCCTTCTGATGCATCGCCTTCTTCTCCTTCTGTCTCCTACCAATGCCAGAGCGCGGGTGCTCCCTGGGGTTGCCCAGCTCCACCAGGGCGAGGCCCCTGGCTCCCGCAGAGGCTCCGCAGGCCCTGCCCATCAGAGGCATCCCCTGGAGCTGCAGGCTGAGTCCCCGCAGTGCCACGGGGAGGCGACCTAGGGGTGGAGATTGGGTTTCCATCAATCAAAGTTGTTACGCCTGCACAGTGGGGCTTTTGTCAAGTAAGATGAGGGTCACTGGTACACAAGCACTGTGGGACCACAGCCACCTGATAACGGAGGCTGCTACGTAACTAACCAGCAGGCCATGCACACAGAGCGGCACACTGGGCAAAGGAACGTTCCCCCAGGTGGGACAGAGCCGGTGGTGCAAGCTTCCATCATGCTACGCAGATGGTGTGAATCCAAAACTTAACAACTGTTTACTTCTGAAATTTTCCACTTAATATTTTGGGGCCACAGCTGGCAAGTAACTGAGGTCTGAGACAAGGAGGGATGGCGGTACCCAACTACCCCAGAACCAGGTGCTCTGACTTATCCAAAAACACGACCAAGCTTGAAGAAACACACGTTAAAAGATCAAGTTCGGGATACTGAGCCCTTCTAGACGACTAGCAAGAATGTTGACCTTCAAGTTTCATCTCAGAAAACGTGTGGCACCTGCCGGCGCTCTGCGTTCTATGTGCACGCTGCGGGCAGGGTGTCTCCTCCTGAACTTGCCCCCAGCTCTGACCCTTCCACCTGGCGAGTTGGAGCTGGAAGCTTAGGTCCCACCTGATGCTAGGGAGAGTGACACAGCTGGTGGCTCTGAGCCCTGTCCAGTTTCAATCACTTCACCTCTCTAACACTCTGCCATTCCCTGGACATTAGCGCTTGCCCAAACCTCAGGCTCCACCCTGCATCTCAATCTTCTATTTTCTGCCCTCATGGTAGGGAGAGGGGTCACAGGCTGTACCACAAGCCCACGGAGCAACCCACGTGGTGTCTGCTGCTCAGCTGCAGATAGGCGTCCACACATGTGCTGGCAGAGCCTGGATCATGTCGCCAGCCGCGGCCCCAATGTGAGGCCCAGCACTCCCACACCAGGGCCACGTGGCTGGACGCCCTGTGCTCTGCCCTGGAGGCCCCTGCCTTGCTGCCACGCCATTCAGACTTCCTGTTCTGGTCCTCTGCAGTCCCAAGTGCACTTGTGTTGGGGGAACACACAGCCCAGGGCCTCAGCAGAGCAGTGGGTCAATAAAACCGCACTCCTCTGAGGATGCCGGTGACATCTATGAACCTGTGAGTGCCACACCAGTGACAAGGAAACCCTGTGCCCCCACGTCAGCGTGGTAAGAGTGATGTGACTGATGCCAGACCAATGACACCACAAGGAGAAACAAAGCACACAGCTGTGGGTTCCGGGGGCCAGCACCGGCTCCCGTGCTCAGCTGACATTTCCACTGTGAAATATGACTTGCTCTGTGGCCCGGAAGCATAAATCTGTGAACAACATGAAAAAAAATAAAAGAGAGCCTCAAAACACACCAAGAAAACTCAAACTGTGGCCCCACAGTCGTGTGCTCCATTGTCTCCTTATCGTGGAATACTGAGTCCCCGCTGCAAATGAGATCTAAAAGAAACCACCCCTGAACACAAAGCACAGTTTCGCATTTCATGCACAGCAAAGGGAACACCCCCAGCTGCCACGAGACTTGGGGGGCTGGGGAGACCCTGCTCCCGGCCTCATCAGAGACTCCCCTGACTGGGGAGTTGGGAGACCAGCTCCGTCCGGCAGGAGGAGGAGCAGGGAGCGGCGTCCTGACCCTCAGGCATTTCCAGAAGGGCTGGTTTTTCTTTTCAGCAACAGACATCTTCCTCCCAGTGAGTGGGTGGGTGTCCTGTGTGGTGGCCCCTGACTAGAGGATGGGTATGACTTGCCATCAGCCCTCTGTTCTATCTTGTCCCCAACGTGGCCTCAGCACTCGTCTGTACCGTTAACAGGCCGCAGGCCCCAGGTCATGGTTTTGGATGCACTGAGTGGAGGTCCCTTCTGAGGCTCCACCAGCCCACGCCCAGGCTCTGGGTTCTGCCCCTTTGCCTGCAATGGAAGAGTAGGAGACGGCAGAAGAGGCGCTGCAGATGACAGGAACTCATCCACCAAATGCAGACACTGATAGTGACCTCATGGGCTTCCAACCAGCAGGTCCGGCTTTCGTCAGTCCAGTGGGTGACTCTGCTTGGGTGGCGGCTCTGTGCGTCGTGGCCAAGGAAGAAGAAAGGGAAGGGGCCTCAAGGAGACCCAGGAGAGGTGGAGCACCAGGGTCCCGGGGACTTGCCCGGTGACTGCCTGAGCCTGGGATGGGTGAGCCAACATGCCTGCCGCAGCTTCTTGCATTGTGCTCGTCCCCAGCTGCAGGGGGAGAGGCTCAAGGGAAAGAAGCCCTCCAGCTGTGGGAGGTCGCAGGCCTGCCTTGAGTGAGGTTCTGGAAAGGGGCTGTGAGGCTTGCTGGCGGCCACCAGCTGAGCATGAGCAAGCGGTGGCCTTCCACTCCTTTGTCACCCCAGCTGCCCAGCGTAGGACAAGGGTCTTAACTCTGTCCAAGTGGACAGTGCTGAGCACTGAGCTTGTGTTTTCTCATTTATGAGAAGCGAGTCTTGAGGGTCACGCTCCACAGCACCCAGGGTCCACACCTTGTCTGTGAGCCTCCGGGCACTCCACACAGAGGAGCCCCGAGGTCTGAGCAGCTCCTGCCACTTCCTGTGCTCGTTCCCCTGACTGCTGTCGGCCAGCCCAGCTGAGAGGAGCTCAGGCCGCTGGGCGGTCGTGAGCGGAGTGTGGATCCCGGAAAGCCACTCTTTTCAAGTGTGGAGCAACACGACCCCACCTCCTGACCAGCCAGTGCCACCGGGCACAGCCTTGCCTATGTCCCTGTGCTGGGACAGAAGGAACGGCCGCCGCCAGGGAAAACATTCTCCCTTTTCTCTGAGACACATAATTTTCAGACTGTGACTTTCCAATTCAGTCTGGTTCTGGTGACAGAGAAATGCTTGTGTCAAAGGGCCTCACATAGCTCGCAGGGGACAATGGAGCCCCGCCTGGCAGCCAGTGAGCTGAGAAGACAGCCTTGGCATGGTGGCTGCTAAAACGACCTGGGGTCCTGGCCCTCTGGCCTCTGAACTCAGCCACATCCCCTCCTCCACCCAGGACTTTCCCGTTTCATAAAAGGTCTTATGTAGGACGATTTCTAAACACGCTTTTCAAAGAAATATCGATAAGATAAACTGCAGTCCATGCACAAGGCAGGATCACTTTAATTTAATGTTTTAAAAGTAAGCATCCTGGTGGTCGATCCTTGTCACAGTCAATTAAAGGAACAAAGGGAAAGAAAACAGGACGACCTTCAGCAGAGGGCACCAACGTAGAGCCCAGTGCGGGGCAGCCCCGGGCACCAACAGGAAGAGAACAGAAGGCTCTGCACATGCCACAGGCTCCCATTGCTCCAGGCCCAGGCCCCACGGGGCAGCCCTCGCTTAGGGTCCAGCAGTTGAACTTGATCAAGGGATAGGATACAAAAACCAAGTGCGAGACTCAGAAACAACTTGAAGATGGAAAGCAGGAAGTCACTTGAGCGTCTCCACGATTCACGGGAAACCCCAACAGGGGAGGCCAAAGCCATCTCCCCAAAGCCTCCTGGAGACAAATGTGCGTCTCCCATCGAAAGCCTCACTGAGTGCTTTGGGTCTGACTGCATCGTTTGCTGGATTTTAAACACCGTCCTCTCCCTGGACCAACAGCAAATTGGACAGGATTTCATTGCCATGGTGATGCAGAGCTGGGAAGTCATCCAAATGCATTCATTCATTCATTCCATAAATATTTACCAAGCATGGAGCCCATGCCAGGCCGTGGGACAGGCTGGGGACCTGCCACTGGCCGCTCAGAGCACTCACTCCCGACTCCCAGTGTGATGGTGCTGAGGAGGCTGCAGAATACCCGGGCGAGTGACAGGAGTGGCCGCGTCTGGAGTGGGCGAGGGCAGGTGAGGCTGGAGGCTGAAGGATCGAGAAGCAGCTGTCCACCTGGGCGGGGCCGCTGGGGCAGCAAGATCTGCAGGCCAGGATCTGAGCCCCGGCTGTGGTGCAGGTGTGGCCAGCTCCGTCCTCCTCTGGAGGCCTGGTGGAGGAAGAATCTTCTTCCCGGTCCCTTAGGCTGTGACATAATCCAGCTGCTTGCTGCTGGATGACCCCAAACCCTGGCTTCTTGCTGCCCGAGGCTGCCCACAGTTCCCAGAGGCCCTGAGCAGGGCTTCTCCAACAGGGCAGCTGGCTTCGTTGTGCCAGCAGAAGACCCTCTCTCTGGTCTGCTAAGACACTATTGGATGGTGTAACCATGTCCCGTGGTCCTGTCCCATGCCAGGGGAGGGGGTTGCACAAGGTGTGGACGCTGGGAGGTGGGAAATGGACAGGAGTCCCCTTGGGGCCTGCTACAGTGTACCAAGGCCCTGAGCAGGGCAGGCCGGCTGAGCTGGAGGGCTGAAGGAGGTGGGTGGGTGGGGGGTGAGGCTGAGCCAAAGGCAGGCCAAGGCCTCGCAGCGCTAGGGATGCCCACAAGAGGGACAGGAGCAGTGGAAGGCCCAGTCACACCACTTAGTAAAGGACAACTGCTTGTCCACACAGGACAATTTCCCAAGGATGTGCTTCCCAGAGAGCACTAACAGCAGCCACCTTCAGGGAAGGAAACTGGTGGCTGATGGCAGCAGCCAGGGGCTCTGGACCTTAAAGGAATTTGCACCCACATGGACAGATACATTGTGGCCAAGAAATAAAATCGTCCCTATTTTTAAAGTGATCTCTCAGGGACAACAGAGAAAGGACTGGGAAGAACCCAGGACAGAGGCAGGAGGCAGATCAGGAACCAAGTAAAGCAAAGAGATTCTTTAGTATTTCAAATAAAACAGCACAAACAATGACCGTGGTCAAGGCAAAGGTGAGGATCCCTTTGGAACTGACCTGCCCCCACATTTCCAAACTCACTGCCTATGTCTCAGCTCAGCTTTGTCCAAAAACTGTGCCCTGCAGACCTGGACACATTCTGACCTCAAGAACTGGACTGTCCGGAGGAGTAGCTCATGGGTCTCCAACAGAGTCACTGCCTTCTGATGGTTCTAATACAAACTACTCATTTTTATTTTTTACTCATTTGATGGTCACTTAAAAAAAATCTTCAAAGAGATTGCATTAGACCAAAAAGAAAAAGAAATGAAAACCCAGCGTTGAACCAGAGTCCTGGTGGGCAGCGGTCGCATCTTTCTCTCCTGAACACGATTCCCTGTCTTCTTCTGTGCTCTAAATTACCAATTCTGGTCCCTGTGAAGCTAAATAATATTAATTACCATATAAATGAATATGCATATGTGTCATTTTCTCCCTAAAAGCAAGAAAGCCTGTTTGTTTTGGATGAGGGTTTGTTTTGCTTTTGAACAACCAAAGCACATAATTAGAAGCCTCACCTCTCACTCCTGTCTCCACTGGGAAGAGATGAAAAAGGTTCTGGGTGCCCCATGAAGGTTAGAAGAAATTTTATAACAAATCGAAGGAGATATTTCTTTACTCTGCAGGTAACAATGGCTTGGACATGATCAGAATCACAGGCCTGGGAGGGACTTCTGTGCGCAAGCCCGACCCACTGTTCTGCAGATGGGGGAAGGGGCTCAGGGAGCGCAGCTTCCCGGAGGAGCGCCAAGATCAGGCCCTGGCAGCAGGAACACCACTGTATTTGCACCTTGGTTCTGGGACTCCCTCTGCCGTGGTGGCCTCTGCACCTGCGAGATGGGGAGCCGCAGTGTGGCCTCGGCAGGGTTGCTGGAAGGTGGGTGGAGACCTGACCATGCAAGCTACACTCTGATCCCTGTACAGCCACGGTCTTTCTGCACAGGGTCAGGTGCGCCTGCCATGGGACCTGGCAGTAGGGCCAGACCAGGCCTCCCGACAGCCCCACCGCCACCTCAATGCTGGTTGTGACAGTGAACATTACACATTAATGCCATCGACAATAAGTTATAAGACGGGTGGTCGTACACGGTATAAGTAATAATACAAATCAGAGCATCATTATACTAACAGTAGATGCTACTACCATCATTTGGTGATAGTAGTGGCCATTGGCAAGGACTTGGGATGTGGACTCCCGTTGCTAGCTTCTGTGGCACCAGGGCAGAGAGTCGAAGCACCCTCAATTGTGGGGTCCCTGGAGAGGAGCAGCTGGGTCATCGCAGTTCCCACTGGGATCCCTGCGTCACTGGAGGTCTGGGCTTCAAGGGAATCTGATCCCAGCAGCAGCTCAGGAGGCTGAGGCAGGAGGATCATGAGTTCAAGGTCAACCTCGGCAACATAATGAGGCCCTAAGCAACTTAGCAAGACCCTATCTGTAAATAAAATATAAAAAAGGGTTGGTGAGGGCTGGGGTTTTGGCTCCGTGGGAGAGTGCTTGCCTAGCATGTGCGAGCATTGAGCAATTCTCAGCACTGCACATAAATAAATAAAAATAAAAGTCCATTGAAAACCCAAAAAAATATTTTTTAAAAAAAGGGCTGGGGATGTGGCTCAGTGTTTAAGCACCCCTGGGTCCATTCCCAGTACCCAAACAAAAGACACTCTGAAAAGGGAAAGGGGTCTTCTACAATAGGCATGGGGAAGTCCCACTGTCCTTGCTAAGCTGGAGACAGACTGTAGCACCAGCTCCACTGGGACTCCTGCTTGGCAGAGCTGGTGACGGTGGTTGGTGAGTGGCTCAGGACAAGTGCTGTCTCTGGGGCCAGGAACGGCAGGATCACTCCCTGCCCGTGTGTCCAGAACCAGCATCAATCAAGCTGATAGTCCTGGTCCCGAAGCTCTGGGCACAATGAATCGGAAATTCTGCCTGGTGTGCACGACTGGTCTGCTGTGCTCTTATCATCTGGTTTTCTGGGTGCTTGGGACTAAACTCGGGGCCTGGTGCCTGCTAGGTACTGCTCTAACACCAAGCTAGGGCCCCACCCCACTGTGCTTTAAACACAGTCCCCGGCTTAAGGAGGGATTCCAGTCCCAGGCGGCTCACTTTTGTGTCAGCGGAGCAACCCTGGTGGCCGTCTGGCTAGAGGCGATGAAGAGGGGAAAGCTCCGCGCTGAGGCAGGAGGGCAGGGTGGGTGGCCCCCGCGCCACCCTCCACCCGGCAAGCTCAAGGGCAGCCAGGTGAGGGCGCCAAGCGCGTCCCACTTCCGATCCCAGAGGATGCTCCTCCCCTTTATTACCCGACAGACGGGCTCTTCCCAGATGGAAGAGAGGAGGCCTTTTCAAGGGTGAAGGATGAAGGGTCAAGTTTAAAGAGTGTTCCCTGAGGCTGGCTGGCCTGAGTGGAGGTGGCTGAGCTGGTTTGGGCCCCGCCTGGGACCTCGGCCATTCTCCCAAGCTGGGATGGCCCCCCACAGTCCCAGCTCTAGAGGGGTCCTGTCTTCCACAGTGGATCCCCATCCCCACCCTTCTCACTGTCAGCCTCACTTTGGTCTTGTGACACTGCCTCCCGCTGCTGAGGAGCCAAGGTGGACCAATGCCCTGCTGGAGCGGGCGGCTGGGAGGTGGCGGGCACCAGAGTCTGGGCAGCCAGGGAACCCGGTGCCCGAGGGCTTTGCTGAACTCTGCAGAACGGAGCTGGGGCGGGAGCAGGTGGCCAGGCTGACCCTCCTCCACCGTCCTGGAGGCAGCAGGTGCTTCTTATCCAGGGCTGAAGAGAAAGCGCAGGGCTATTTTATATCATGGGGACGTACTGGCCAGCCATGGCCCCTGGCCCAGAAGACCAACGGGGGCGCCCCAGGGAACTGGAAGCTGCCGGGGAGATGCCAGGGCTGTGGGGGGAGCCACCGTGCTAGTCCATTTCTGTTCTGCTATGACAGTAGAGGGAGGGTGTCATAAAGGGAGGACCCATGTCCGACTCACAGCCTAGCACGGCCCTGCCGAGCCCCCGCAGGTCACTGCATCCCTTCCCACCGCGGGGCAACACGGCCCTGGAGAAAGGTCCATCTTGAAACCGACGGCCTGGGAGGCGGGGGCCAGGCCTGGCCCTCTCCCAACAACTAACCAGGGTCTCCGGAGAAACAGCTCGTCCCTCCCGACGGTGCCTCGAGGCACTCACGGGAGGACGCCCGCCACTTCCCGCTCAGCACCACCCCCAGATCCAGCTCCCAGCACACGGACCTGGGGGGCAAACCACCCAGAGGCAGGCCGCAGCCAAGTCAAGTGGTCGGTGAACTTCCGGCCTGGCCCTGTGCTGGCTGGCCAACCCCACCCCGAGCAGGCCTCCCCCAAAGACCCCACAGCAGCTGTGACTAGGAAGTCCCTCCTGGCCAGGGAAGGAGAAGCAGAGCCCGAGAGGCCCAAGTGACCTCAGAACCGAGAGCAGAAGGACTCTCTGGATGGCTCAGGGAGAGACCCAGGGGAGGAGGAAGTCCAGGGACCGGGCAGATCTGAGAACCGAGAGAAAGAAAAACGAAAACAAGGTGAGCTCAGGCCCCAGGGTCCTGGGGACAGCACAGCCCTCCCTGGGGCCAGGAGAGGAGCACACAGAGCCCCTGGGGTTCAGCTGACAGGGCCGCGGCCATCCTGGTCAGAACTACCACTTTCCTCCAGGTGACCTGAACATGCGTCCCAGGCCCTGTGGGACAGGGGCCTTAAGAGAGGCCCGGGCAGCAGACTGACTGGTGTTGGACGCCTGAGTGGCTTTTGAGAGAGCCAGGTCCACTGCAGCTGCTGCCCGCCCTCGGCCAGCTTACTGAAACCCCTTCCTCCTCCTTCAGCGGGTAGGGATGCCCCATCCTGCTGCCCCCCGCCCCCCGCGACATTCTTCTGTTCCCAGATTTCCAGTGAGTGGCACTGTGCAGGCTGGGACCTGCCTGCCCCTTTCTTGGTCCCAGGGCACCTTGCGGCCACTCCTCACCCAGGCCCCGGCTCTTCTGAAACAGTGCAGGGAATTATTTGAAGAAATTAAGACAACATGTAACGGCTCCCGGCTGCAGCTAGACCCTGGGTGCTGACATGTGCTGGTTGTCCTGTCCCCTCCCACCACATGCACGATTTTGCAATTGTCCCTGCTTGGACTCTCTCCCGGGACCCTCCAACTGGGCCGGGCCTTTCCTTCAGGGGCCCTGGTGGGAGCCGCCAGCCTCCAGTCCCCATGGCAAGCCACAGGGAAGGACACACCCACAGAGGGCCCCCTCCTCAGGTCTGGCCATCCCTGCCCCTGGAGATGAGCATGTCCCCTCCCTCTGTCCTGACAGCAGAGCCCCCAACGGGGGCCACACAGCAGTCTCACCTTCTTGACGCAGTCGTCGTCCGTCAGGCGCTGCTGGACCAGCTTGATGAGCAGCGGGCTGGGGACGCTCTAGAGGGAGGAAGACCGCCTGAGGGTCACGGTGAGGGAGAGCCCACGCTGGCAGCACCCGACTGCCCTCCTGCCTCAGCCGCCAGCACCGTGCCCATCCAGTGCCCGTCAGCACCCGAGGCAGCTCCGCCAGCCACCCCAGGCCCCCCAAGCCTGGCCTGCAGGGCCGCCCGCTGCCCCTCGCCCCAGGATCTCCTTGCTGCACTAACCGCGTGGCGGTATGTCAGCGTCCCCAGTACAGGGCAGAGCTCGCAAGGAGAGGGCAGCTCTCACTGCTTGGTGCCCTCACAGGGTGCGCAGGAAGGGGCCCAGGCAGTGAGAAGAGCGCGTGTCTCTTCCCAGCTGCACATTTGGTGACTACTGGTGGCAACGGCACACTGGCCATGGGTGGTGTCACATCACAGAGTGGTCAGGTGCTGTGGAGAGGGGCTTCCCCAGAGAGTGGCAGCTAGGTACCAGCCAACCGACCACCATCCCAGGGCCCAGCTGACAGATGAGAGCACGAAGCTTCAAATCCCTCGTCCGTGCTGCGAGCAGGGACGGCTTGGTTGCCCAATGACCCTGTTCAAGCCGCACTGTCCTTATCCCTTTTTTAGAGAGGAGGGAGCTGGGCTGGGGTGGGAGTCAAGGCCTGTCCCCAGGGTGACACAGTCAAGCGGGCAGAACAGGGCTGGAAGCCAAGACGTCTAGCCAGTGCCGTCTTTGAAGCGCGGCGCCCTCTGCCCGTCCACTCAGCCTGGCAGGACAAACAGGGCAGCGGGACGGGCCAGGGCAGGAAGGCGGAGCCGGCCTCCCTGGGCGGTATCTCTCTGCACTCCCTCTTCAGCACAGCCCAGGTCTGGGTTCACAGCCACGTCGGAGCTGAACTCACAAAGCCTTGGACGCCCACAGCCCACGCCCTGCCCACCCCTCCCCAGAGTCCCCTCTGCCCAAGGTCCCTGAGAGCTGGAGCATCTCCCAGGCCCCACACAGGAGCCTCCAGGCCAGCCCAGCCCACACCCCCAGCTACATGGGGCCACCCTGTCCCCAGGGGCTGCCGAGGCCCACGGGGGCGCCTGGCTGAGGTGCAGGCAGAGCTGCCTCGTGCCCTCTCCACCAACCGGTGACGGTGCTCGGCTCGCAGTTGTCCCCAGGCTCTGGCCGCCCGGCAGCACTGACATGATGTGGGAGGAGAGGCCGGGCCTTTGACTTGAGAAGCCATGTGTAAGGGGTCACAGTGACCAGGTCCTGTCCCCAGGTGCGGTGAAGAGCACCTCAGGGGACACAGCTGGCATGTCCCAGGGCTCCTCGAGCAGGCTGTGACACAGAAAAGGTGCCGCTAAGGCACGCGCCCATGGCGGCCTCTGTGCGTGCTTTGTGCGGCGGGGAGCAGGCCTCCCGCCTGAGGCACACCTGGCCCCGCCCCAGCGAGGGGACAGGCCGGGCTGGGCTCACGCTGGCACAGATGAAGGCGAGCCCTGGACAGCGGGGGCACCTGCCTGCGCACAGCAGGGGAGGCGGGCGGGGGCTGCCCACTCCTGGGGCAGTTCCCGACAAGAGCAGGCTGGACGGGGACATCTGAGGGTGGAGCAAGGGCTGTCCTGGGGATAGGCACTCAGGGGAACTGGCCTCAGGGCTGGACAGGAGGGTTGAAGGGTCCAGTGCAAGACTCCACTAGGAGGCGGCTGCCAGGGGGAGCAGAAAGGGCAGAGCAGGGAAGGACAGCCCCAGAGAGGCCCCAAGGGGCTCTGCACAGGTGTGGGCCCAGATGCTGCCCACAGATGACCCTGGACAAGGGGCTTGAGTGCTCTAGGCCCCAGCTTCTTCATCCGCAAAGGAGATGAGGAGAATGTGCTTCAAAGGGCAGCCGTGGGGATTAAATGAGGTAATACGCAGGACGAGGTCAGGGTGGACCGGTGGCCATCATCACCTCACATACCCCGGATGCCTGCAGGACTAGATGAGGAAGCGGCTCTGCTCAGGGGAGCCACTGTCTAATCCTTGTCACCTCTCCCTGTAGTGAACACCAGGAGCCAAAAATGTCCTCCCATTCCCAACCACATCTCTAATTAAGGACAGGGGAAGTAAAAAGGCATTCTACACACTAAGGCCCACTGGTCACTGGTGGGCACCGGGGGTTCCTGGTGCAGCCTCTGTTACAGAGGACAGAGATTCATCTTCAGCATTAGGGCTCATTCCCCGACCTCTGCCCTGGGCAAGCTCCTCCCTCTCAGCTACATAATGGCTGCTGCAGCTCCAGCCAGCTGGGTGACCCTGGACAAGCCTGGACCTCTTTAGGCCTCATCTACCTCACCAGCAGAAATCAGTAATAATGTTGTGGCTTTTGCTCTTATTTCTTCCCCATATTTCCTTTGAGGAGTCACCCTCTTGTACTCAACTTATAAGAATTAGGTGGGACCAACCTCACATTCAGATCCATCCTACCCCTAAGCATGTGATTTTCACAGAAGCTGCCTCCAATCTATTCCCAACCCATTTTCATTCCCAGGCCCAGGATATTAGTGCAGGAATTGGAGGCAGGAATCATTATTCCATCAGATCAGAAGAGAGTGTAAGAGTTGGAGCTGGAGCAGCCACTCTGCAGGCATGAGGGCTGTGAGGGAATGAAGAAAAAGAGAGAAACCGGGCAGCCCCCAGAGCAGCTTCTCCAGGGTGTGGAGTTGGGAAAAAAAAAAAGAAGAAGAGCAGACAAGAGCACGAGGGAGGGAGCACCTCGCCTGGGAATAGGGTCTGCAATGTGTTCGCCTGAAAGTCGGGGGCCACCAGGTCTCTATGAAGCGGACAGAGAAGACCACCTGAAAGCAGAGGCAGGGGACTGACATGGGTGGGGAGGAGGGGGCGGAGCGGGGGCAGCCTACAGCAGGCCCTGCTGCACCCTCCTCCGAGACCTGGGTCCCCTGACATTTCAGCCCCGGCCCCCACACTGTGCCCCGACCTCTGGTGCAAGCCAGTGGCCAGGCGCGCGGTCCGCTCTGCCATGGGGCACCAGGCCCTGCTCTCCCCACAGGCCTTCAAGCGACAGGAGGCAGTGGTGGGGGACAGCCCCTGGAGAAAGACGCAGGCCCAGGGAGGGTCGAGGGACAAGGAGGTGTCTTCTGCTGGTGTCCAGGGAAGCCCCCCAAGACTGGGGGCTGCAGGGCTCCCCCCGCCCCAGGAGAGCTGGTTCCATCCTGGGGCTGTCTTCCTCCTGACAGCACCGGCTCAGGAGGCATGTTCCAACACAGGGACAGGGACAAGGGACGCCAGTCAGGGCCCAGGAGGGTGCCGGCGGAGGACGGGGTTGAAAGGCGGCAGGTGGGCGGGGCGCGGCACCCCTGCAGGCTGCACCGCGGGGGACAGGCCGCAGCTTTGAGCAAGGCCGTCCAGGCCCCCAGTCCCTGCCACTCTGCTGTCTCCGTGCCAGCTTTGATGTGTCGCGTCAGCAGCGGGCTCTCGCTCTCCCTGAAGCCCTGCCAGCCGTCTCCTTCCTGAGCTCTGTGGCTCCCCCCCAACCCCAGGGCCTGGCTTTCAGGGGAGAAGGAGGGACAAGTGGACAGAGCCTGGTGAAGCCACCCCTGGTCACAGGAGTGCCCCTGGCCTCTGGGCTCCCTGCTGCCCACAGACCTTCTCCCGGCCACAGCGCTGGCTCTGGGGCTCCTGGGCAGAGGCGCTCCGAGAGGCACCGGGTAAGCGCTGCCCCACGGCCACTGGCTTTTCCTGGACTGGCTTCTTCACACTGTGCTGCCACAGCGGTTGCCTAACACCAGCCCTGTCCCTGGGTCACCACGGGGCGTGGCATTTGCTCAGGGGTGAAGTGGGCGAGCTGAGGTGCCGGTCTCTTCCCCGCTCCCTGCCAGGCTCCTGCGGGGAGGTACCCGAGCTCCCCGGGGAGCCTAGGAGACTTCCTCAGAGACCCCTCCTCAGGTCACCTGCTGCCACCCTCCTCCACCAGGCCTGTCTCTCTCCAGCGCCCAGTGCCTGGAGGGAGGGAGGGAGGGAGGACGGGAGAGGGGACCAGGGCCCACCTCGGCTCGGCCTCCAGGAGGGAGGAGCAGGCCTGCTGGAGACGGGTGCCAGCAGCAGGAGGACAGCACAGGACTCCGCAGCACGAGCGGAGCCGGTGGCCTGTTTCCCGGAACTGCTCAGCACTCTTGGGAGGACTGAGCCTTGTGTGTGCCCAGAGGCAGGGCGAAGGCTTTGCTTGGCACAATGGCACATGGCCCCAGGGTACCCTGCCCTCGAAGCCTGTACCCTCCTCCCCCCCAGCTGGGGCCTAGCGCTTAGTAGGTGGTCCAGCATGAGTCTAGATGTGTTAGCCAACCAGCTGCCACCGACTGACTGGCGGAGAGAAGGCCTGCGGGGCGCGGGCCCTGGCTTGTGCTTAGTGTTACGCTGCTGGCCTCCAGGGAGGCCGGCCTTGCGGGGGGCAGGAGGAGTTCATCTTCCCAGCACTGAGAGGGCACGGAGGCAGCAGTCCGGGGGCCATGTCTGGGTCAGCACCAGCGGTGAGAAAGCTCACCAGGGAGGCAGAGCCAGGACTCAGGGAACAGGGGGCTTGGCAAATGGAGCTGAGCCTTAAAAGACTCAAGGCAGCAGCCAGTTTGAAGGGGACGTTTAATGGGCGGTCTGCCTGGGCGGCCCTCCCTCCGCAGCAAGGGGGACGGGCCACGACCTTGGCTTTCATCTTCCCCCCAACAAGACGTCCCAGGAAGCACTGGATGAGGTCTGAAATGGGCTGGTAATTAGCGTAACGAAGCCCAGGAGGAATTCCTGAACTTCCTCCTCCTGGCTGAATTCTGTGAACCTCCTCAGGAATCTCAGCCTAGAGATGAGCTGCCTCCCCAACACGGAAAGCAGGCACTGGGGAGCCCCTGCCCAAACCCTACTCCTACCCCCTAGAGTAGGTGTTCCCGAATCTGTGACCACAGCTCTGTCCCCCAAGACTGTGGGGGCACTTGGGGGACCGTGACTCACTGCAGGTGACCGACCGCCCTGAGTGAGGCCTTCCTGTCCCCCATCAGGCTGCCGTCCAGGCCACCCGAGCCCGGGACCTGCCTCTCCCCCACCTGCCACAGCTGACTGCTCCTGGCACACTGCCCAGCCGGCTCGCAGAGCCCTCTCCTGAGAACGAGGCCGAAGACACAGGACCTGGGACAGAGGGGTGGTCTCGAGTGGTGAGAGCACGGGCAGGAGAGGCAGGAGGAGGAGGGGACCGCAGAGAATGGGGTGAGAGGGTGCGCCCCAAAGAGGCTGAGAGAAGCCCAGTGTGATCCCTGGCTGCTGAGCCATGTCCCCGGAGTCAGTGTCCCTTCAGGTCCACGTTCTGAGCAGCCTGGGGCATTCCTGCCACCTGCAGCCAGGGACTGGTCAGGAGAGTTGTCCTGCAAGCCACCACTCACTGGTGGCCCCCTGAGGCCTGGAAACCACTTCCAAGTTCTTCGAGGATCAGTGGCCACAGGTACTCATGGCAGGGACTTGCCATTGGATGAAGACAGACACAGGGAGACTAGAGGTCTCTCCTGCTGGGGGTCAGGCCTGGACAGAGCTGAACTGACCACAAGGCAGGAGGAACCTGTTGGACCCAGGGACGGTGGACCCAGAGCCCCACCCCCATGGTGCCCTCAACTCTCCACTTCTGTCAGACTCCTGGCAACCGTCTTCATCTGCTACTCCACCTGAAGGGCGCTGTGGACACAAGTGTCCTTTCGCGTGGCGCCTGACTGAAGTTTGCAAGTTTGGCTTGAAAGTGCCGTCGACCATCACATGTGCTCTGTCTCAGGTGTGAGGTGACAGCTGGCGGGTCTGGCTGGCACGTAGCACGCTGGCTGGTCAAGTGCTCCTGAGTTCAATTTTAAGCCACGGAAGGGCTGAGGGGTCCAGTAGTGGCCTAAGTCTGTAGGCAGACCAGGAGGCCAAGGGAAGGCCCGGAGAGCCCAGCACACACGGAGCGCCCTGAAGCCCCAGGCTGCTCCCCCCTCCCCGTGCCCCTCACAAACAGGAGAAGAGGTCTCGGGGAGACACGCCAGACGGCAGGCCCCTGCCCCCTGCTCTGACAGACTGAGTTTCTGTTTGAATTAAAGAGAAACAACTTCTCATCCCTGAGGTTCCTTTTGAGGTTCCGCAAACATGAGGCTGGCGGGGTGGTGCTTGGAAATAGCACATCTAGTCCTCACACATGCGCCCACGGTGGCCGTGAAAGGGACAGACTAAATGGGAGCTGCCCAGCCCTGAGGGTGGACACTGTGCCAGGAGAAATGCCCCTCGGGTCCAGCTCTGGGGCTTTCCATCAGCTGGAGGTGCTGACACCCTTTCAACCCACAGCCAAGCTCAGCCCTGGGTGACCCTGTGTGGGCCACCAGGTCCACCATTTGCAGGATGGAGACCACTAAACAGCAAAGGAGCCAGCCCGGCCCCTCCTCACTCCAAACGCCCCTCCCCAGCAGGCACGCTGCTCCCCACTTCCTCAGCACAGCCCAAGGGGTCTCACTTCACCCCAGCCTCCCGCCCGTCAACCCAAAGGAAACGGAGCCTCGCCAGGCAGGCAGAGGGGCGGGGGTCGGGGTGCTGGAAGGCTGTCAGTCTGCCCAGCCCCCGCAGCCAGGCCAGTCCTACCTTGAATTTCTGGTAATGCTTCCTGGCTTCCTCAGCCACAGAGGAAGATTTTCTTTCTATCAAGTTGTCGCTGGTGAGGAGATTGCTGTTCAGGTGTTTGCAGAGCCACATTGCCTGAGGGAAGGGGAGCCCAGCGAGGGCATCAAGAGTCACGCCACACCGTGCCCAGGCCCCTCTATGGTGGACCGAAAAGGCTGCCGGGGGAGGCGTCAGTATTTGTGGCTGGAGGGAGACCCCACAGGAAGGCAAACCCGCAAAGTCCCTCCCGGCCTGATTTCTGCCTGTCGGCACCTGCTCCGCCAGCCCCAGGCTCCCGGGAGGTGGGGAGGTGGGGAACCTCCCGGTGGGGGGCCTCCCTGCCCTGGGCCTCCCTGCCCTGGGCCTCCCTGCCCTGGGCCTGCCTTTCCAAGCTCTGTGGACCACAGGTTTTTAATTCAAGGAAGGGTTAGGCCAGGAAAGGTGGAGACAGAAATACGGTCACAAGCCACACTCATTACTCATTTCTTTCTTAAACTTGGGGCATCAGTGAACTAATTTTAGTTCATTGATGACTGCCGTGTGTAGTCTACCAGAGGGGACACGTTTACCGCCTAACAAGGCAGTGAAATGCTCTCAGCTGGTGGCCACTTCAGCACCTGGGCTGTGTGGACCTTAACTCTCCTGCTCCTGCTAGAGGATGCGTCAGGGACAACAGTGGGAAGAGCCCTGTGTGGGTCTCACACTGGAAACTCCAAGTCTGCGTCCCCACACAGGCCCAGGTGAG
The DNA here is from genome assembly GCF_048772815.1 of Callospermophilus lateralis. Taxonomy (NCBI): domain Eukaryota; kingdom Metazoa; phylum Chordata; class Mammalia; order Rodentia; family Sciuridae; genus Callospermophilus; species Callospermophilus lateralis. The sequence continues at coordinate 4,154,143 of NC_135306.1, read as the reverse complement.
GTGGTGAGTTCACCATGAGGTGTGAGCTTCAATACCAGCTTCCAGCTTCAAACCTGCCTCTTCAGGGGACAAACTCGATGACCTCAACCTTGCAGGGACCTGACAAAGGAAGGTCTCTGTGCTCTAGGCTGCTCTGACCGGCAAGTCCCTCCTAGTGATCAGAGAAGAGCCTGAGCAAGGCAAAGACGGCCCTGACGGTAGCAGGACAAAAGCCCTTTCCCAAAGGGAGAGCCTCCCCTGAGCAGCTAGACCCTCCTTGACAACCTAGCTCAGTGAATAGGTGCCATGTCTGTCAAACGCAGACCGTCATTCAAGGTCCCTGTGTCACAATGTGCCAAGGGAGCCTTGCCAACTGGTTTTCTGAGCCCTGTCCTGGGAGATTCTGATGAGGTCCATCTGTAGAGAAGCCCAGGAACTGGCATTTTTCAAAGCACCCTGGTAATGCTGACGACCCATGGGCCTGGAAGCCCCCAGTTTCTAAAGCAAAACATCGAGAGAGGCTGGGTTCTGGGGAGCTGGCTGTGGACAGGAGTGCAGCTGGCAGCCCCACGCTGGGGAGTCCGAGACAGACAGAGGGAAGTTGACAGGTGGACAGAAGCATTAGCTACACAACTCCAAAGGCACAGCAGATGCAAGGTGCTCTGTGTAAGGAGCCAGCTCGGTTCCTTTTAGGAATAAAGATGCCAGTTAATTGGGAACAGGCTGCCCCATGAGTCTAGTTCACAAGGAGTGTGCAGAGCAGTGACTTGGTCACTGGGGAAGGCTCGCTGCTGTCCGCCAACAAGATTTTAGAAGGCAGAAAGACTCAAATTTTGACATGTTGGTGGCACTTAAAAAAAGGAGCCAGGCGTAATGGTGTATGCCTGTATAATCCTAGTGGCTTGGGAGGCTGAGGCAGGAGGATCACGAGTTCAAAGCCAGCCTCAGCAACAGTGAGGCACTAAGCAACTCAGTGAGACCCCGTCTCTAAATAAAATACAAAATAGGACTGGGATGTGGCTCAGGGGTCGAGTGCTCCTGAGTTCAATCCCCATAGCAGCTCCGGGTCAGCCTTTGCCTTGGGGGAGGAGTCACATAGGAGTGAGGAGGGCTGAGCTGTTTCCTGCATCTTTGAAGCACAGTCTCCTTAAAATGGAGAGAGACCAAAGAAAAGAGCAAAATGATATGCATGGGTAAGATCTGGGAGTCGGGCACATGAATAACTATAATCTAGTTTTGTGCTTTTCTGATTATTCAATATATTTCATAATCAAAATTTAAAGGCTGACTCTTAAGACCAAACACTCTAACTTCTTGAGATGTCTCCTAGGCTCCAGTTAAGGGTGTGCAAAGGTAGCACTCAAGGAGCTGGGGTGGTGGCTCAATGGTGGAGCGTTTGCCTCACATATATGAGGCCCTGGGTTCCATCCTCAGCACCACATAAAGATAAATAAATGAAATAAAGATATTGTGTCCACCTACAACTAACAATATTTTTAAAATAAAAAGATCCCATTCATGTAGGCATGACAAGACTCCAGAAGGTGCATCCCCAGTGTTGAAGTCTCTTGTCTCTGGGTGAAGGGGAAGGGCATTTTTGGTTTTTCTAGGTTTTCTACCAGGATCACACATGGGCTTGGTAACAAGGAAACAAGAAGGAAGAGAGGCAAAGAAGAGGAACGGCCCTGCTCTGCTGACAGCTCACTGAGGTCTGGGCTCCTTCCTGCTGGAGCACAAATGAGCCATCACGGCGCCCCAACATTTAATATGATACACTTACGATAGTTGTTTTCCCCGAGGCGGGTGGACCTAATATCACAATCTTCGGCACTGTGGAATAAAAAGACCTGAATGTCACCGCTCAGGAAGACAAGCAGCCTCCCATGCCCACAGTGTGCTGGGTGTATTTATCTCTCTCCTCCCCAAATTTCATTTCTGCCGGTGACACGGCCATTTGTAACCCGGTGGCTCGGAGACGCTCGCACCATAGAACATATTCTCTGTGTTTAGAGAGGTAAGTGATCACTGAGATGGTTTATTTTTCTATCTCCATGGGGACGTGGACATAGCAACTTGTTTGCCAAACTAATAAATATCAAGAACAATTGGGATTTCAAACACCATAAAGCATTTTAAACAGGGACTTTGTCTCAGGGACACTCTCTCAAAGTTGTATTTTATGTAAATCGACCTTCGAAGCTCTTTTTATATTTATGCCTTTTTACTTAGCAAATTGTATTCCCGTCATTTTATAGAGGAAAATAATGGAAAAAAGCCTGGGACGCCTGGGCTAGATTTATAAAACCCGAGACGGGAAAGTCTTTGTTTCAAATATGAGCATTTCTATGCAAATGGAAGGCACTGGCAGCTCATGTGTCACCACAGCCCTGCCTCTGGAATGTTCTTGGCCCTGCAGGATTCCCGAAGCGGTTCCCATACTGGGAGCATGTGCTGAAGATCATGCGCGAAGACCACCATTGGGGGGAGCAGCAGGCATGTGCGTGGGGTCAAGCTGCGGAAACAGCACGCTGTGTCTGGACAGACAAACCTGCAGTGGCCTCTTGCTGAGCGCCATCTTGGTTACGTGGCCTCCCCCCACTTGTGGGAAGGGAGTCGTCTTATCAGGCCCTGCTTGCGTGGGCACAGGTCACTGTCTGTACGGAGAGCCCATTCCTGCCAGGCCAGCGGGAAGGAACCTCAACCATGCAGACAGAGAGATGTGTATGACCTACTTTGGGGACAGACAGTGAAGGAGCCAGGTGCTGTCCTCTTGAACAGCAATTTAATGGTCAGCACTACCATGCCCTGCCAGGCTGCTTGGCTTTAAACAGAGTTTTGCCCAAATTCACACAGCACTTTCATTTTCAGGGAAAAGGCGGCAAGTTTCACTGACCCCCGGCACAAGCTCCAGAGCACTCTTCACGCTGGCTGGAGGCTGCTGAGAAGAGCAGGCTGGATGGCTCCAAGTGGCCAGTCAGCTGGGCACGGGGCTGACCTGCAGCCTCTGGTCTCTGGTCTCCAGCAAGGGAAGTGCTCTCTCCCCAGCTCATGGCTTTCTGCTGCCACCTGGCTTTTATGGGTCCCTAACAAACTGCTGTAACCCCCTGAGGTTCTCTACGACTCTGTTTATAAAGCTGCCTGCCAGGCCCTGATGTTGGAATGGAGGTGACTGCTTCTCAAAGCCCACAGCCCTTCCTGCTGGTGGCAGTGTGAACGAGGGGCATGGGAGGCAGGCACAGGGCAGCCCGAGTACCTCCTCCAGCCTGGCCTTTGCCCAGGAGTACTGGGTGCCAGGAGTACTCAGCAAACCGCCGCAGACACTCTTGCAGGGCCACCTCCACCTTGGAGAGCTTCATCCCACAGCAGAAACACCATGACCCTGGGGGCGGGTACCAAGGCTCATCCCTTTTGCCACCCCCACTGCAGCACCCATGGGGGCCCCCTTGGCCGGCTGGCTGTGATCACCGAGTATCCACCACCCTTGTCACCACCATTACTGCCATCTGACAGAGAGCTCCCTCTCCAGCCTGCATTCTTGGAACAAGCTGAGGAGCCAGATGTGAGTCAAGCAGAAAAGGGGTTTAATCAAAGACCAATGTGGCTGGGAGAGTCCCGCACAGGCTGGGAGCAGGCCCAGGGCTGCCCGCCAAGTAAGGCCACCAAGTGTCCAGGGGTACGAGCATGGCTGGGCAGGGCACCACACACTGCAGCTTGTGCCCATGACACTCTTGACGTGGGTAGGCGAGCCACAGGCTCCACTCTGCCACTGCTGCCCAGGAACCAGGCCTGGTGGAGATACCAGGGAGAGGCTCATGTGACCAGGGCAGCTGAGGCACAGGCCCAGGCCTCAGCCATCACACAAGCCTAGAAGGCCTTCCAACATCTGGGGTGGGGGCCAGGACAGGGACTTGGGGGCCCATTCTCTCTCTGGCCCTTGCAGGGCCCTCACCCTGGGTGAGAAGCCTCGACAGTGGGGAATACACTTGAGGGTCTGGTTAGAATTGAAGTGGCTTTGGGGTCACCTAGTCAGGTGAGACTAGAGCTGGGGTACCAAGGACGGCTTGCAGAGAGGGACAGCAGGGAGGTGGACAAAGGCAGGAGGCCTCATGCCATGAAGTGAAGCCTTACTCAGGCCAGGAGGGTGCTGGCTTGGCCCTGGGGCCATAGAGTGTGCCCAGTGCCCTAAAGGGGCTCCCAGCACAGGCTCTGCTGTGCCCCAGAACACCGGCCAGACTGGGCTGGGCTCAGGGCTGGTGGCGCCTGAGAGGAAGGGCAGTGCACGGCACCAGGGCATTCTGGGACCAGTCCAAATCCCACGTGCTGCATTTGTTCTGGCAAAGTTCCTGGGCCCATGACACCAGGGGACCCCCTCCGGGTTTCTGTAGGTGGCTCCCAAATTGTACACATCTATAAAAATGCTTTAACAGGGGAACGTCCGCGGCCTTTCCCCCACCTAATTTCTCACACTCATTTATGTGATTAATTTCAGTTCTTAAAATCTAACACCTTGAAGCTCCAGCCTGCTCATAAGTAATTATTTATAAACAGTGTCATAAAAGGCTGCTTGACTGCCAAGAGTAATCAACTTCCTCCAACCACTTCAAAGGAAATCAAAGAACCTTTCCATCCACAGAGCCTTTTGAGGTTTAACTAGGAGCATGATTTAAAATTCACAGGAACCCCTTAGGTATTGAGCTTAATACACAGCTTTCCTGGACAAACGTTTGATAGGAGACGAAACACACCATTACCTTCACCAGCGCCGGCTCTAATATTGCCCAGGGCCACTGTAAATGCTCACTTTGTACTAAATCTGCTCTCCTCGTGGTGAAGGGGCTGCCAGCCCTGCTGTGGCTCCCTCCCCACCCTCCTGCACGCTGGCTCTCGGGCAGAGTGAGTCCAGAGCTGCGCTCCACTCCCCCAGCCGTGGCCAGTGTTGCCTGTGTTCAAGTTGACCTTGCAGCCCGAAGCAGAGGGTTGAGGGCCTGGCTCCAGTTAACTCAGGCCACCGTGTGGCTAGAAGGAGACATGCCAATCCCATAACTACCCAGGACACTGGAAATATTTGTTGGGTGTCACATGACCTCACCGAGCCTCAGCAGTCTTCTAGAACACAATAAGATTGGCTTGAACTGGCTCCAGGCAACTCTTAGAAAAGCCACAAAAGCAATTTGTGCCCCACCCTCCCTAGAACAGTGTGGTAAACTATTCTATGAAGGCTCCAGAATATTTTTAATTTATGGTAATTTCCCCACATAACTGAAAACAAAAATGAAAATTTAAAAATTGGCATTTTGTACTTTTGATAGGTCAGGGGTAGCATCTTTTGATCCCATATAATTGAATTTACCTTTTGCTTTTCAATAATTTGAACTAGACAGGTTGACATAGGCTGTGCTTCACCTGTGAGGGGGCCAGAGCAAGGGGAGGGAAGCCTGTGGACAGAATGTCCCCACATCCACAAAAGCTGCCAGTCCAAGGCCTGGGGGTGGGGTGCACCAGGACCAGCGACCACACCTGGGAGCCCTTGGGCTGGAAAGTTTTGAGGGCGGAGGAAGGCACCTGTGGCTGGGAGCTAAGGAGCGGGTCTGGATTCTTGTCCCTGCCTGAGAGCAAAGGCAAACAGGAGGAAGGAGCAGCTCCGTGGAGGGCAGCCTTTGGAAAGCCACAGATGAGGGGGGGACAGGGGGGCCGTCCTAAAGAGAGGAAGTGGCTATCCAGCCAACACCAGCTGCATCCAAACCAGAATGATATTGGGACTTCAAAATCCTGATGCACTGGGCAGTGTGACACCAAAAAATCCCCAGGCAGAGCAGCAAGGTGGGAACGTGAGGAGAAGGTGGCCTCTGGGTCAGACTCTCAAGCTCCTAGGCCAGGGCCCCGTGAAGCCTGGAGGTCAGTGGCTTCAGCCCACAGAGCAGGGCCTGCAGGCGCCTGGCAGGATAGGTAGGAAGTGCCAGCACCACCCCAGGCATTTGTCACCAAGCACAGCTTTTAATGTACAAAAATCTCATTAAGCTCTTCACCAACAAAAAGCTGAACATCACAATTGCCAAGCCCCTGTCCCCCACAGGGGCAAGTGGGCTTGTCATCCCCTCGGCCGTCACTGGCCACCAAGGAATAGGCCAGGCTTCATGGCCCCGCTTGCAGCTCACTGAACACAACCGCTTCACAGAGAGGGAGACTGGCACCAAGCCTGGGCAAGGACCCCACTGTCACTTCCTACCCTGGAGACAGTGACCTTCTCGGGTGGGTGGGGCTGTGGAAGCTCCCTGCCTCCTGGGCTGCGCTTGGGCCCTCTCTTGCCTCACCTGGCCGCGGCTTCCCTTCCCCTTTGAGTTTCACTTTGCTTTTACTTCCACCTTGGTCTGCCTTTGACTTCACTGTCCCTCTGCTTCCTTTGCCACTGCTGGTGGTAGCCCAGGACAGTAGTGCTGCCAGCAGCCCTGCAGTAACAGGCGGAGCTCAGCCATGCAGCTCCAGCTCTGCCTCAGGGTTGGGAAGAGGAAGGCAGAAACTTTCCCTCTGAAAATGAAGCAACGCTGCTGAGGCTGCGGAGGAGCCTCGCGCCCCACATGACAACCCACAGGGAACAGGTCTCCCAGGAGAGTCGCTGTAGGGCACAGTGAGCCAGGTCTAGCCAGTGAGGCTGCGGGGAAGACTGGTGGGCAGCCCCCATCATGGCTCTGCCTCCACCTGGGCATATGGGCGCTCATCAACCCCAGCTGGGTGAGCCAATGGCCAGCCACCCGTGCCCACCTGCAAACTCAGAAAAGGGCACCAGTGGGGCTTTCTTTGAACCCAGGGCAGAGATCTACGAAATGGCATGGGGTCCAAGAAGCACGTTCCTCTGATGCACCACAGCCCAGCCTGAGACCATGGGTCACTGCAGTCATGAACCCTCTTCCCCCTCCAACAACCTGTGCTGCTCCTCACCTGAGGCTGTCTGAGACCCACCTCAGGCACCTCAGGCCTTGTCCCTTTCAGCCACACCAGCACTGACTCCTCAAAGCAGCCATGCTCTGGTGAGTTATCAAAGCTCCAGTACGCTGGTTTTCCCTGACAGCTCAATCCTCCACCTGGCAAATCGGCCCAAGGCACACTGGAGTGAGGGGTCTGCTTGCTCCAGGGCCTCCCCTGCCCCTCTTACTGGTTCTGCACTCTGGCCTGGGGTCTGGCTGACCTGCACCTGGCCAAGGCTTGGGGAGCTCTGGAACTCATTAGCTGGCACCGATAATGAGACCGTCTGAAAAGCCCAGTGCTCGCATGTCTAGGTAGACCAGAAACCAAACACACCTGACAAGAGGACTGATCAGAGAGCTTAAACCCAACAGGCGACATCAGCTAGGGCAGGCGGAGGCATTAATAATTGATTCCGTGGGCCATTCTGAGGTTTGCATTTTAATAACTTGGCAAGAGAATTTTTATTAGTTGCGTTCCAAAAGAAACGAAGGCATTTTTCAATTAACCACCTCAAGTTGTCAAAGCTCCTCCTCACCCTGCTCCAACTCCTTTCAAACAAAGTAGGACAGAGTGGCTCCTCTTATGGCCAGGGTCGGGCAGGGGCTCTGGAGGAGCAGGGGCCTGCACACTGAGTGCTCACCATTATCATTGTCGCGCTGTAAGTGCTTGATCAGGAAGGAGATGGGGTCCTCAGGCTGGTAGATCAGGAGCTGCTCCAGCATGGTCTGTGGGCACAGGGCAGACAGAAGCACTTAGCACCCTGAGGGGCCCTGGCTGCCACGGCTGCCAGACATGGGCCTTCTTTCTCCATTGCACCCTGCCAAACAGGCCTTCAAACTGGGACCTAGCCCCTCCCCCATCTGGCATCTGCTGGAGTCCCCATGAGCAGAGGCATGAGGCGGGGAAGGTGGTGTGGGGGGGCACCTGGAAGGACAGCACCCTGACTCAGAGCAGGCTGTCCCAGGGCCTTCTCCCCTGGTTCCCTTTGTACTTCCCATCAAGCCTCCTCCCAGTTCTCAGGCACCTCCCTGTCGGCCTCTCTAGAGTCTTAGCAGAGCTATTTCCTAGCCTGGAAGGCTTCTTCCTCATTCTTGTCCTAGCCACCTTCTACTGGGTCCTCAGGTTTCAATGGGAACACACCTTTCTGATCATATGCACTAGGTAACCCACATCTGTCCCATGCTCCGGCACACCTGCACTTGCCTCACCTTGTCCCTGCCTGCCTGATCATTCCCCCAGCAGGCCATGGGTTCTGTGGATCTGTCTGTGTGGATCCCCAGGGCCCGTCACAATCCCAGTAGGTGCCCAGCACATTTGTTTGTTGGGGACAGTTAACCACCTGGGTTGCTACTACCTGGGTCCTTCCAGAGGGGGCAGAATAGTTATCACCCAAGTGTGGTAAAACTCTGGCCATTTAATCCATTTGAACAAACATGTTAAGGGCAAGCAGCTGCCAGGGCTTTTGAACAAATGGCACAGAAATTAACTGCTGGCTGATATGAGTGAGGCTGGTGGGACGAGGAGGAAGGGGCTTCAGTCCTGAAGGCAGAGGAGGTGTGGAGCAGTAAAAGGAACACCAACGTGTGACACAAGTCCTGGTCCCAGCCCCACTCCAGGTCTCACTGGCAAGTCCCTTCCCTCCTCTGAGTCTCAGCTCCTCCACCTTTTCAATGGAACAGGTGGACTAAATCCATGTTTGCCTGTCACTGGCTGCACTGAGAGGATTTTAGACAGTTCGCTCATGATGATGTGGTTGCATATTCAATGTGTATAAGAAAAAATAAATTCATCAAATCTATAATTTCAAGGATTTTGCTTAAGATGAGGCAAAAGGTGTCGGAAGCCATTCTCACACGTGACTGGGTGACTCCCGGTTAGGGTCTGAGGCGCTCTGGCTGTGTCGGAGCTTTCCCGGCCCTCTCCTGATGAGAGAACCTGTCCGTGTGGGGGTGTAACTGACCACTGACCCCGGAGGCCCAATCACTGACCCTGACCTTGGAGTGCGGCCCCCCTTCAACCTTCATTGGATGGAATTCTCCCCTGAATTTCTTGCTCCCCAATAAAAGGCTACTCCCTGGCGTGCTCGCTCTCTCTCTCTCCTGCTAGCCCTGAGTAATCCTTGCTGCCCTGCCGGGCGGTTAGAGGAGGGAACCAGAGAGGGGAGCCGTCTCGGACCTGGTCATAGAAAAAGGTAACTGAGTCTGTGTGTTTATTTCGATCTCGCTAGCTAATTTTTATGCCAAGAACCTCATTAATGAAACCATTGCGCTGGCCGCATGGTAGAAAAAGGAGTTAACTTTTAAAAGTAGGTTGACTTCAAGAAATGATTTGGTTAAAACAGGGGGACGTGGTAGTTACATGAATCTATACATCTCACAAATTTCAGATACACACACACACACACACATACACATCCAAACCAAGCCTGTAGTATGATGCCCCACATCAGTTTTCAGATTTTGACAAGGTACTCCTGCTGTGTTCCATGTGGTCACTGGGGGAACCTGGGCGAGGCTAGACCAGAATTCCACACTGTTTGTGGGATTGAACCCAGGAGTGATGTCTGTGAGCTACACCTCCAGCCCTTTTGAAAAGATTACTTTGAGCAAGGCCACAGTTGCTCACGCTGGCCTGGAACTTCTGATACTCCTGCCTCAGCCTTCCAAGAAGCAGGGATTACAGAGGTGTGTGCCACTGGCACCTGACATCCATATTATTTTTGTGACTTTCCGAGTCAGAAATTTTTCTAAAATTAAAAATGTTAAAGGAAATGGTCAAAACTCTGGCGGAAACATCCAAGCAGGGAAGGACTGGAAAGAGGCAGCGGAAAGCCCTCCTGGGTGGCCCCCTGGCAGGGCACCAAAGCCCTCCTGGATGGCCCCTGAGCCGCCCAACGCGCCGCCCCGCTCGGTGACCGCGCGAGCCCCGCAGGCTCCGCGGGGGGCTCGGCTGCTGGAGGCGGGCGCAGCCGGGCCCAGCAGCCGGGCCGGCTCTGTGGCGTGCGGGCCCGAGGCTGCGCCCGAGGGCGCGGGCGGCGGGGACGCTGCGGGGCCCGCGGAGCTCGGAGCCCCGCAGTGGGCGTCCTCGGCGCGGCTCGGGTCACCTGCATCAGCTCGAAGACGTGCTTCTCCTCCCCGTACTGGGGCATTTCCGGGGGGATGAGATGCGGGGCCGAGGTAGCGTCCATGTCGCGCGGCGCGCGCTGCCTAGCAACTGGCAGCCAGGGCGCCGCCAGCTGCGTCATCAGAGCGCGCCGCGCCCCGCCCACGCCCCTCGCGGGGCCTCAGGTGGCCCGATGACAGCCTAGGCGCCCCGCTGCCGCCCCCGCCCGCCCGGCCCGCGGCCGGCTCCCCGCTCCCGGCCTCCGCCTCCCCGTCTGCAACGTGGCGCAGGCGTTCCGGGCGGGAGGGCGCCCGCGCGGCGGCCCGCGACCCCAGCGGACTCCCGACCCCGGCGCGGCCCGGCAGCCACGTGACCCGAGCGCGGCCCCGCGGTCACAATCGCACCGCGGCCCGCCCCCGCCGGCGCCCACCCCGCCCACTCCCGCCTCCCGAGTCCTAAGCAGGGCCTCCCCGCCCTCCGGGGCCCAGACGCCCACGGAGTCACGCCAACCAGCGCTCTGTGCCCGTCCAGCACAAGCAAGGGTAAAGGGGCCGAGGGGGCGGGCGGGACGCGGCGCGGCGGGCCGGGGGGCTCCGGCTGGCCAGCTGCCTGCTCTGTGCCTCCCTTCCCTCCCTGGTGCCGGAGCGCGTTAGTGAAGCCTCTGGACCGAGTCTTGCAGTCAGTGAGCACGCGATGCGCAGAGACCGCTGTGTGTAGTAGTAGTAGTATCTTATCTTTGTAACAGCCATGTGAAATAGGCGCTGTCGTTCCCATTTTACAGGTAAGAAATTGGAGAATCAGACTGACGAGTCCCTCGTTTTACAGATGCATAACCTGAGGCTCAGAGAGGGGGAAAATCTTTCCCAGGGTCACTGGTCAAAGCAGAGGGAGATCCAGAACTGGAAGTAGGCATCCTGACTCCAGCCCACACACCCTCCAAAGTAAAACCAGCAGTGCTGCCTTTTTTCCCCCAAAACTGCTTTCTCAAAGTGCACACATCTTGGTGGGCTTGTCAAACCCAAAGACAGCTGGGGAAGAAAAGGAAGCTATCTCCCCCGAACAAAGAACACAATAACCAAGCCTGCAATTTGTGGCAGAGAAGTTCAGTTTGCTTCTTGGACATTTCTGAAATGATGTACCTTTCTCCTCATTTATTTTAAGCCCTAGGCGTTTTTCATACCATGATTTAATCTTCTTTAGCAGCCTGGGAAAATACAAATCAATTAAAGCCTAAAACCTATCAGGTAATCATTTTTTTCCTCCCTCCTTCCCTAGATCCAGAAGTGCCTGCACCCTGTACCTTTCATCTACACTAATTTGGCTGCAGAGCTCTTGTTCAAGGGATGATCACTTTGGATAGCTTATTACAGCTCCTCTCGTTGACATTCCTGGTGTGCATGTCACAAGTTGCTAGGATCAAGAACCAAGTCAGTTTTGCTCTCAGGGGCTCTTGGGGCCACCAGCCAAGGTATTGCTGTATCCTTGGAGAACTTGGCAGTCTCAGGAATCCCCAAGAGGATGGCAGGGAGCTGGACTCAGCCCCCTAAATCCTAGTCCCTATTGCTTTGAGGTGGGTAATGGGGGAAGTCTAGTAGGAGTGGGTATGAGGCCCAGGGTCTAGCTGGTGGTTGAACCCTAGAAGGGGTCTGGCAATCTGACCTGTCCCCACCCCCAGCCAGTCTGATTTGTAGCAAGTTTGTCTCTAAGGAACAGCAGGGAGGGAGCCAAAAGCCCAGACTAGAAAGGCAGGCTGCTGGAGGAGTCCAGGCTTGCTCATTTCCGCTTGTGAAATAACATGGCCTCTCATTTCTAGGCTGAGGGGATAACTCAAGGTAAAGCATGCCCAGGGCTTATTTACTTAGAGCCCTGACCAACTGTTCTCATGAGGACAGGGTGAGCCAGGATCTAGGGCTGGAGCATACCTGTCCTTTGCCCTGCACCACATCCACCCAAAGTCCCTCCTGCAGAGACTGTACGACCTGCTTCTCCCACATGCCCACCAAGCAGTTTCATGTCATCATCTATGCCCTGATTGATCTCCCTCTCCCACTCTTTAACAGGTGGCTTCTTCCAGGGCAGGGGACCTATCCACTTTGGCCAGTGTCATAGATCTCTGTACCTGGACAGCATCTGGCAAAGTGAAGACCTAGTGAGCAAATGCCTGCCATGTTTTTACCCCCTTGGCTTAGAAGCCTCCAGTGGTTCTTCTGAACACCCAGCCTGACCCCAGGACAGGGCCTGCCTGCTGCCCTCTTCTGCAACTGCTCAGTCTTCCTGCATTCCCCACCCCTCAACCCAGCCCACAGTCCCACCTCTCCACCTCTCCTACCTCAGCAGCCCCTGCTTCCTTCCAGGTGCACACAGTTGTGGCAATCCCCTGCCATCGCTTGCAGAGTTTGATCCCAATAGTTCTAGTGGCTGCAATGATGGTATTATCATATTGCAGGCCCAGGGTCTACACCTTATACCTGTCACCTCATCTGGTGTTCATCCCAAGACTGGGCAGCTAATGCTGCTCTCTCCCTATGGCATGTTAGGACACTGAGGAGTAGCTTGCCTGAGGTCAGCCACAGGGGTGGAGCCAGGGCCATTTTAACCACTCTGACCACAGCACTGTGGGCAAAGGCCAGCCTGACTGGGTGCACTCTCTCCCCTGGAAACCCATTTCTGCATCACTGTGACTTTCTAGGTCTTCCCTCTGAGTCTTTTGCAAACTCCAGACTGGATTAGGGTGGGGCAAGTAAGCACTTGCCTTGGCACAGCACTTAAGAGGCGACTGGGGGCTGGGGATGTGGCTCGATCCATGGCGTGCTCGCCTGGCATGCGTGTGGCCCGGGTTCGATCCTCAGCACCACATACAGGGATGTTGTGTCCGCCGAAAACTAGAAAAATAAATAAATGTTGGGAAGTTCTCCCTCTCTCTCTCTCACACTCTCTCTTTAGAAAAAAAAAAAAAAAAGAGGCAACTGGGCTGTGGCTCAATAGCAGAGCACTTGCCCAGCATGTGTGAGGCACTGGGTTTGGTTCTCAGCGCCACATGTAAATAAATAAAATAAAGGTCTATCAACAACTTAAAAAAAATAAAACGTAAGGTGGCACCAAAAATCTCAATGATCAACGTTTTTAACAGTATTTTCTAAAAATCAAAAGTAATGTTAAAATCCATTTAGAATATCAAAAATTGAAGTAAAAGTCAGATACTATTAACTGAATTTTCCTTTTGCCACAGGCTCTAGTGTGGCACGGCACTATCAGTCCTGTTTTTCCTTAAAATTCTGTCATTTTGTTCTTTGTAGAATTTTGTGTTCATTTCTAATTTTTTGTTTTGTATTCACTTTTAAAATTTTTTTTGGTTGTATTTTTTATACCTTTATGTTGTTTATTTATATGTGGTGCTGGGGATCAAACCCAGTGACTCACACATGCCAGACAGTACTCTACCACTCAGCCTCAGCCCCAGAACCAGCCCTTATATTCACTTTTTAAAAAATATTTTTCTCTCGATTACTGATTTTTTTTGGTTCCCCCTCAAGTTTCGCAGGAGGCAGCTGACTCCTTCCTCACCCTAGTCCTAGTTGTGGTGAACCCAACTGCACAGGAAGCACCACAGAAACCCAGTGTGCCCAGGTATGCCATCTCTGCCCCCTGGGAAGGGGGCCAAAGATATGGCAGGTGTTCAGTCAGCAGTGGGCCCCAGCCTCCCTGCCCTTCCTTCCCCACGTCAGACGCTGTGCTGAGTATGGGGAGCCTGAGGGGAAGGAGGCCGCCTAGCCTGGACAGGCCCACACCAGCCGCCAGGGGAGTGGCAGTCCTCCTGCTGTTGGCTGGCACTCTCCTGAACCTGCCTATTCAGGGTTGTGGGGCACGCCTCTCAGGACCCTCAGCTGGCTCATCCAACTGAAGGGCTACCCCTCTCAAATCCTCTGGTTCACTGTGCCCATGATCTGTGGAGACATCTTCTGTCCGTCTGTGCTGCCATCTCCTCTTGCAGCAGAGATGTGCTCCCAACTCAAACTCTCCTCATTGCTCAGGGTGCCGAGGGGGACAGGAAGGAAGAATTCTTCCCACATCCATCCTGTCTTCACTCTTCCACCTGAGACCTGCCCATCCTTGCTGTGTTCCTGCCCCTTCCACTGGGGACACCTTGTCCCTACCTTGGAGCGGACTCCTCTGATCCCCACTCATGAGGCATAGGCAGATGTGGCAGGGGTAAGAATGTTGGTTAATCAGGAAGTGTAGAGCCTGGGGTGTCTCTGGGCCTCCACTTCCTTCCTGGAAGTGAAGGGGAGTTGGCCTGCTGACCTTTCCAGCTCTAACATTCCATAAATCTGCAACATTTTTCACATGCTCAGAAAAACTGAGGAGTCAGAGTACAGAACCCTCTGCCCTTTCTGCTCACAGGGGATTCTAGAAGCTCTTGGGCTACCTGCGTCCCACCGGGGCCAGCCTGTGGCACCATGGGTACAGTTAATGTTCCTAATCAGGGCCAGGCCTGCACATGACGTGGACTGAGGCCAGGGCCCCTGCCCAAACGCAGAGTAGGGGGACTTGCAACTTACACTGAACAACCCAGCACGGACCCTTCCCAGCTAGCCCACTCTCCCACCTGCACAGTGGCTGGTGTCTTAGTCATTTGGTCTTAACTGGTGTTCTGCTGGTTTTTCCTCCTATGGGCATACCCCTTGATTCCCGGGTTGTGTTGGCACCACAGGGAGGCCCTGGAGGCTGTGTGTGTGTGTGTGTGTGTGTGTGTGTGTATAGACACTCATAATTGTAGAAGCCCAAGGAAGAGAGAAGCTGTCCTGAGAGAAGGAAGTCACATTGCATGGGAGACTGTCCATGGACAAGGGTCAGGTTTAGCATGGTCATGGGTAACCTGGGAGATCCTGAGTGAGTTGTGTGGTCTCCTAGGACCCTGGTTCCCTTCTCTGTAAAAGCAGGGATCAAACAAACAGTCCCTGTGCCCCAGGGCTGTGGGGATAGGCTAAGCAGGTTGGGAATCTTTCTCTCCAGAGCCTCCCTCCCTCCCTCCCTCTGGGGCTGGCTCCTTGTTTCTGGCCCCTGGGGCCTCACGGCCCTCTTCCTCCCTGTAGATCTCTCCTATCCTGTAAATGAGCACAGAGGACAACCATGAATGAGGCCAAAGAGACCCTCCGTGGCATTGAGCAGAAGTACAAGCTGTTCCAACAGCAGCAGTTCACCTTCATCGCAGCTCTGGAGCATTGCAGGGAGAACGCACATGACAAGATCCGGCCCATCTCCAGCATCGAACAGGTGGCACCTGACAGGGCTGACCCTGGTCACGGGAGTCTCCCCAGCCCAGTTCCCACACCTGAAAGAGCCCAGGAAAGAGAAGCACATTTGTGCCTGAATTAGATTAGGACTCAGACCCTAACTGATAGAATAAGTTCCCCCCATTCCTCACCTACCAGACTCATCCAGCCAAGGTCAAAGTCCACCTGCCACCTCTGTGACCTTGGGCCAGTGAGGTTACTTACCTCACTAAGCCTCAGTTTTCTCGTATATTATGCATATTCAGTGGAACCATCATGAAAAACTGCTGGCCCAAGTTTGGCCCCACTGTGGGCTGAGCAGTGGAGCTTTACTGGTGATTGAGATGGATATGGTCCTTGTCACCACATATTGCAGGGTACTGAGAAACTGCTAGTCACTTTTGCAAAAATCTTCCTTGAGGGTTAGCTGTTGTCCAAGTTTGCTCTGCAGGATTTGGAGACCATCCATGACGTTAGGGGCCTGAGCCACAGTGCAGCTAGGACCCCCACCCATAGGCCAGGCCTGGACTGTAAAGAGGCCACTGTGAGGAAGCAAGCTTGCTGAAGCCCAGCTGCTTGTGAAGATGGTGGGGGTGGGTACCGGGCTCAGAACAGCTCTGGAGAAGCAGCCACAGAGAACAGGCAGCCCTTGCTGACAGAAAACATTGTTTCCCTGGTTTTTGTAAAACCCATGTCCCACTTCCCCAATTTTTTAATTTGAAAAAAGCTGAACATCCAGAAAGGAACAGCACACAACCTTTGCCAGACGCACTAGCTCTTGACCCTGAGCCCACCAGCTGATGACATGCCCCTGCACTGGCTGATGCACAAGCAGGCAGGTCATCCCCCTGGAGCTTTTTCTAAGGGCGCTGGACAGGTTTTCAGTCTCCAAGCCTAGCTGGAGTCCCGTCTGCCTTGGCATCTGCCCCTGAGCTTCATGACATGTGGGAGTGGCCTTCTCGCCTAGACTCATCAGAGGCTTCTGTAAACCCTGTCCTGCGCTCTGATGCCCCATCTCAAGTGCTGGCTCTCAGCCCCACTTGCCCTCCCTGAGCCAGGCGTCCAAAGGCTGCCTGCACACACCCAGGCAGCCCAGTGACAGCTCTGTTGTGGCTACCACATGCTGTGGTGTCCATGCAGTTGTGGACAGGAGTCTCTCCCCTGAGAACCACTTTAGATCATTCAGGAAGACATCCCTTAGCAACAGGGAAGCTCTGTAGCCTGAGAAAGTTCCAGGTACTTGGGGAGGCAGTGATACCCTTCCCATCATCAGATCATGGTGACAGTTAGTTGTGTATGGAATGAGTGATAAATTAATAGGACCTAGACCCAACCCATTTCCTCTCCACAGGAGCTCAGGCCTCCTGCCCTGGCCCGGCCTCAGATGCAGTCACTGGGTGGTATCAGATAACTGGAGAAAGACTCCCACCCAGGGAGGCCCCAGCCCCCTGCCAGCAAGGAAAAGTTGAAAGTAGATCAGAGGATCAATATTCTTAGCACCCTTGTATGTCTTCTTCAAATACATTCAAGTCTTATTTTTGGCATTTTAGCTCCTACCACTCCTAGAGTTGTTATTTGAATATGGGATGTGGTTGGAACATTTTTCTCATATGGATCACCCTGTCCCCAGCCTCACTCATTCACAAGCTGGGAGACACATTCAGCTAAGCCACTTCCACTGGTGCCCCAGCGGGTGATTTCACCTCTTAATCTCCAGTATTCAGGGTGTTAATCTATAAAGTAAGAATTTTAAGAAGACCTACCCAGTGTGTAGGGTTTAGAGAAGAGTGAGACAGCATTCTGCACGGTGCCTGGGACACTTAGTGATGTTAGCTGTATGTTGTGGTCTGGATGTCAGATTGCCTAAGTGTTACTGGTTTCTCCTGGTGAACGCGGGTGGTTGCTCCAGTGGGGGCCGGCATATCCCCAGCTCACATCAGACTGGCCTTTACAGGTGCAGAGCTACATGGAACACTACTGTAACAACTCCACAGACCGGCGGATCCTGCTCATGTTCCTGGACATCTGTTCAGAGCTGAACAGGCTCTGCCAGCACTTTGAGGCCATGCACTCTGGCACCCCAGTCACCAACAACATCCTTGACAAATGCAAAACCTTGGTTAGCCAAAGCAATGACCTGAGCACCCTCAGAGCAAAGTAAGTCCCTTCTGGGCCTTGGTGAGGCCTTGGTGTGTGCTGTGGAGGATCCCCAGGGGGACACTGAGCTGGTGCTCTCCCCTGTAGCTGTGCACACTTCCTTCGTGGGATGACTATTAATGAAGACCTATTTAAAACCAGGACATAGTCACAGCAGGGCACCCAGGCAGCGTGTTTTTCCTGACACCACAGGGCAGTGGTTCTCAGCTCCTGACTTTCATAGCAGAATCACCTGGGGCTCTCGGTCTTGACCTGCTGAGCTGGACCTGGTGGGGACACAGCCTTAGCACCAGGCCTGGAAGCTGCCAGCCAGTCCCCACAGCAAGGCTCACCATTCTCCCTCCTCTCCTGGCCTGCAGGTACCCTCACGATGTAGTGAACCACCTCAGCTGTGATGAGGCCAGGAACCACTATGGTGGTGTGGTCAGCCTCATCCCCATTGTCCTGGACCTTATGAAAGAGTGGATCGCTCACTCGGAGAAGCTGCCCCGCAAAGCGCTGCAGCACGTGAGTGAGCCCGCAGCATGTCAGAATGTCACCAGGGCAGCCGCTTGTCCTGCCCGGACCGCAGGCACCCAGCGTTGGTTAAGAAAGCACAAATGTAGGCAGCTGGAAAAAGACCGCCTCAAACCCAGGGGGCGAGACAAAGGACATTCCAAGCCTCCCTGGAGGCCGCCCGGTGGGAAACTGTAATTCAAGGCCAGGGGCCTGCTCCACGGCTGGGTGCTCTGCTAACCAGTGTGGACTCCCCTGTGGATCCATTCCTGCTGGTGCCGGCACCCCTGCTGTTAACCCCAAAAGGGCCAATACATCATTGAGAATCTTTCCTTCTCTTGCTTTCACTTGTAACTTTCCTGCTTCTAAGCTCTGTGCTGGTGAAGAGGATCCCCACTTAATGAGTTGCCCAAACAGTATGGTGTTGCTAGAGGGTGTCCCAGGTGAGGGCACTGAGCCACACCCAGCAGCCATCCAGCTCCCTGCCCCAGCAGCCACAGGAAGCAGGCACAGACTCTCTGCAGGACAGGGATGCTCCCACTCCCAGGATGGAGGGAGGGGCAGATGCTGAAGGAACGCCTCAGGGTTCAGTTCCCTGGACCAAAAAAAGGCAGTGAGCCCACCTCTCCAGAAGAATTCTGTCTGTGGTTCCTGAGCAAGGACCATGGCCTGATGTCCACAGCATAGTCGAGGCCCACACACTGTGTGATGCATCTGCTTTGAGCTCTGATTGTTACTTTTTCCCTTCGCAGGGGACGACTTAGCTTCTGTATTGTTGCTTCCTCGGGGGGAGACAGTCAAGAATAAAAAATGTTCTACCACCTCTGCCTGGCTGATTTGGTTTCCTGGGACTTCTCCCTGAAAGAAAACCTGCATTTCTCCCAAGACATCAAAAGATACTGGGAGGTAACCACACAGACAAAGCCCCTCACAGACAGCAGAGAAACTGCTGCCACCAAGGGGACCCTGCCTCTAGAAAGGTCTGACTCTGAGGTCCACACCAGGTAACAGAGGGCCAGTCCACAGACCTGCACCTTGTCTAGTGAGAGACTTCCTCAGGCAAGAAAACCTGAATTCCAGACAAATTAACAACCGCCACCTTCAAGTCCATCCCGAAGGTGCTGCTTCTGCCATGGGCAGCAGTTCTGACGTCTGGACCGCCGGGCGAGCACCTGAAAACCACTGCGACACAGCTTGCCCATAAGGGTCCTTTCCTCAGCATCACAGGCCATACTATCAGAAGCCAGGGCAGATCTTAAAATCTCATAGGGTGGTTTCCCACCTTCTGCAGAATGCCCAATGGGCATGAACCAGCTGGTGACAGCTATGCACCTTCTCCTGGCACATGTGCACACAGCTGGCAGGGATCAGGGCTGGCGAAATCGCCACAAAATGCATGTCCACCAGGTTCCACCAAAAGGATCCCATGAAACTCAACTGGCCACCCCTCCAGACACAGTTAGCAGGAGTGTGGACTGGCAGCCCCTGGCTCTCATGGCTTCTCCGGTAGATGACTCAACCCTTGACACACGCACACCATGCCACTCTTTGGGAAAGACCAAAGATTTAAGGCAGGTAAGTTATCAGTGAAGACAATCTTTCAGAACACAAAGGTGCTTAACAGAGACTAAAGCCTAAAGCCAGACCAATATTTGGGTGCCCTCCTCTAGCCACCCACAGTAACCACTCCAGACCCAAGGCTTCTGAGTTCCCTACTTTAAGCCCAAGGCCAGTGTAAGTCACTCCATGTCACACAGCAGAGTAGTGCAAAACAATAAATTTTTATTTGTTCACAGTTAAACACAAGCAACTGCCTTGACATTTTAGAACATTCTAAGAAGGACAGCAAACCCTTTTGATTCCAATTCCCATTCACTGAGATTGTACCATGTTCTCTTGCAGTTCATGTTTATGGCATCTGATATGGATTGTTTTGACATGCTTTTAAGATCAAGGTGGGAAAGTTTAAACCTTTTGATGAGAGGACTTTCTTGCATTTAACTAAAAGTAGTCAGTTAAAAAAAATCAGATTATTTTCATTCATGGGACCCCTTTAAACTGCAAGTTAGCCTCATATGGTTCATCCATGATTGAGTTATAAAACTAGATTACGTCTTAGCAAAATCTGTTCCTCCGTAATGTAACTGGTCCATAGAAGTCTTCTGAAGATCGATCACTGATTCTTCCTAGTGCAAAATGCTTGGCTGCCTCTGATCAGCCAGAGTATGTGCTGCGCAGAGCCTGGGTGCACCCTCCTGCCCAAACACTGCACCAGGTGGGGAGGGGACGACGGGTGGGGGAAGGGTGTTTTGGGGTCCTTGAGCTCCTAAGTTCTGCTCCAAAAAATCTATTCCAATGACTAAACCAGCCAGCTTATCCCAAAGGGTGGCTAGTGTGGCGGCACTGGGCAGCGGCACAAAGCTCCTCCGCCCTCATGAACTCATTTAAATGAACACCAAAAGCAGCTGGGGCTCAGGTTTCCCTTGCATCTGCCAACAATCTTTCAGGTGAGCATGCACAGGTGGCAGGATGGTGTGGAAACAGCTTCCCTGGGCATATGAGGGAGTCGCGGATAGGGAAAGGAACTGCCTGGGAACAAGGGTCTCAGCAGCAGCCTAGGAGTAGTTCCTGACCTAAATTTCTCTTTTGGCTACAGAAAGAAGCTAAATCAAGTGCAATTAATGACTTTGCAGTGATCTGCTGGGAGGAGTGGGCATGCGTCACCACTCAGGATGTAAACAGACAAACGAACACCCTCAGACTGAACACGTTCTCTAACACTTTCTGTAAGTCAGTTCTACAGCATATGCCTCCAAGAGTGAAGCCACAGCAGGTGCCCAGTGTGCTCTGGTCACTACACACATGGTAACTGGCTCTCCTGCAAGGCAGACCCTCCTGAGTGAACCTGAGATGCTCCTGGGACCACGCCGGGAGAGTCCCTGCAAGGGCAGACAGCTCTCCGCCTGCACTGCAGCGTGGGCCTGACCTTGCCGGGCCCCAAATCCTCGTCCGCCTGCCCACACTGGCTCCCATGAGCTTCCTCATGGACTTTCTTTACTCTTCAGTTCTTGCTGGCTTCAAGTGGTAGGTTCTAGCATTTGGTGGAAATTACCACTGGCCATTCACAACACGCTTCTGTTGTCTACACAAAAACAAGTAACCAGTTTTCTTTCCTTAATGCCAGTCTAAGCTCTATGGTCCAGCTCACAGATTCTTGCATCCCATGACCAGACATGCACCCTCTAAACAACTGCTGAAGTTTTATCTTTCTGGTCAAAAAAGAGCTGGAAACTACACATTCTGTTGCAAATGGCCAGGGAGAGCCTAGTATGTGGGCCTACTGTCCTGCTTTTGCCCAAGGAGGTGCTGTCCTCTGGCCACAGCAGCAATGAGGTGGGGTGGGGGAGGCTGTTTTTAATTGTTAGTGGCTTCTTGGGCTTTCTTTTGGGTTGTGGCAGTATACCTTCTAAGAGTGTGGGCTGTTTCCCTTAAGTACATCACAGACAGTAGGAACTCTCTGCAGCTATTCCCAAGGTCAGGCAGTCTTTCCAAAAACACTGTTGGCAAGCCTGAACAGATTACTATGTGCCCACCTGCCTCAGTGATGTTGCTCTCAGCACTCACCTCTAATGACACCTCTTAAAACCTCTCCAGCTAAGAACAGACCCCAACCTCCTACCTCTGGGTTTCAGTTGCTTTCTTGATAGTCATAAGCACATTATTTCTCTGAATCCCACAGTACCAATTTTTGCAGACTTTATGATAGAGCCCTGTCACAAGCTTTTAAAAACCCATGAAGGTTCTTTCAGAGATGTGTGTGCTTGTTTACAGTAGTGGGTTCAGGAGCTCATTTTTCTCTGCCCCTTCCTACTGCTCCTCTTGCCTCCCCCATCCCCAAATAATAGCACAGGATTCCTTTTTAAACAGATTCCACGCTGCATGAGATGCAGATTCTGGGCTGGTTGGGGTCAGGAGGGAGTTTGAGTTATGTGTACTGGCCATCAGCATTGCTCACAGTGATTTCCAGAAGGAGCCTCCCAGTCCCAGACACCAGGAGCTCAGTCAGTGATGAGAAAGGCTCTGCCGAGCGCGCTCATCATTCCAATGCCTTTCCTTAGGCCTCAGCAGCCTCTCAGGAGTTCCTCTCCCTATTGCCTTTCATTGTTAAACTGCTTGAGGTATCATCAAGTGACCCACTTGAACCCTTGGCAGGTTCACTACCTTCAAAACAAAAGCAAGTCTTGAACTAAATTTGGAGCCCTTTGCAATACCAAAGCCCAAGTTTTCAGGCTGGGTAACTTCACCAGGACCCCAGGACTCAATCTCCCATCTCTATACGCATGAAACCCGTATAGAGCGGCCTCCTAGAACTCACAGGGGCCCAAGCCAGAGCACTGGGGTCCACTTGGTCTATAAAGCTGGGAGATGAGATGGAACCTAGGCTGGAGGAATGGCCAATGGCCTGGCACAGAAACTTGGAGCCTTCAGCCACACCTCGGTCAACTGCCTCCTTCCTTCCCTACATATTACAATCCATATAACATTCTTTCCCTTCTTACACAGGCCTCCTTTCCGGTGCCAGGTAAGGAAAGGCTGGTATCTTTGTTCTGTGGCACAGATTTAGTGGGCATGGGAAGGAGAAAGCACTGCAAACAGTTAACCTGTAACATCTTCCTGCCCTTTTAAAACTTGTTCATGTTGTCCTTGTATACAATGGAACAAGGAAACTAGAATATATTGGATTTTAAGCTTTCCTTTGGACAAAGCAGAATCAGAAGTGTGGGATCCCCCAGGACTCCACACTGGACAACCAGTGCTGAGGGCTGGCCTCTGTGGGGCGGCTAGCAGTCAGGGCATGCCCTTCTGTGGCTGAGGTCAGTCAGTTACACCAGAAACCCTGTTCCCAGCAGGTCTTTGGCCAGTATTGCCATGGTGACATGGAGTCTCTACCTAGTTCTCTTTAGTTAGGGATGCTAGGATATTTACTACTATACTTACAAAAAGATTTTCACCCTCACGTGCTGGAAATGTCCACATGCCGTGAGATTTCGTACCATTACAGTTTAACTTCTTCACGACTGAACCCTTATATTCTTTTCACGGAAAGAACAGAAACAGAAACACCAAGTTCACTGGCTCCTTCCTGCCAAGTATCTCCTACCTGGACTGGGACGCCAGGAATGATCCTTAGGCGTCTAGCACTTCTTCAGAAGCACTTATTGAGCCTGGATGCTCAGCAGTGCTGGTGCTCTGAGCACCTGCAGGCAGCCCAGCCGGTACAGGCAGGCCGCCTCCAACACCACCCTGCCAGACTCAACTCTATGTTGCTCTGCCCTTCCTAACCTGGAAAGGGTGACAATATCAAACTCCCAGGAGAGCTGGCCCTGAAATTTAGAATTTGTGTGAAAAAGCTGCTACCTTTGTGGTGGCCTGGAACCTACAGTAGTGTGGCAACCCCACAGCCCAAGAAATGTCACGTAAGCTGTGAAGAAAACTCTCTGGATCTCCAGAGCCTCTCTGCTGCAGTATTACCAAGTAGCCAGCAAATAAGAGACATGAATGAGCTCGGGGGGGGGGGGGGGGGGGCGGCGCCACCAGACCCAGGGCTGAACCAATAGCTCAGCTGGCAAGACCAGCCCAGAGGTGCAGGTCCACACACCTGAGCTTCCAGCAACCTCTCCCTGGGACCTCTCCTTGCACCCACAGAGAACAAGCTTATCAGCCACATGCCAGCCTGGGTCAGTGGGGTGCCACCATTCAAGCAAACACCAAATAAATAAGAGGTAGTGGGGAAAGAGGGACAAGAGCTTTCCCAAAGGGTGAGAAAGCAGAGCCTCCACAGCGCCAACCAGACTTTGGAAACAGGCATTTGTCTACGCAGAACTTTCTAGGAAGCTTATCAGAACCGCCAAAAGAATGGAAGGGTGAATGAACCATGTTTTTCTAGATCTGCTACTTTAGATGCCGAACCTCAGAACCAAAAAGCAATGAGAAGTCTCCCATAAGAGCTTTCCCGTGAAGTCAATCAGCTTTGCAAGGTACATCTTCCTGGATGGGACAAAACCAAACTTACCTGCAATGCCAGCAACTGCCTGGTCTAACCAAGGGCCGCCCAGTTATCTGACTTCAGGAAAGCAGAGAGTGGTG
This sequence comes from Callospermophilus lateralis, assembly GCF_048772815.1. Taxonomy (NCBI): domain Eukaryota; kingdom Metazoa; phylum Chordata; class Mammalia; order Rodentia; family Sciuridae; genus Callospermophilus; species Callospermophilus lateralis. Next base: position 4,130,027 of record NC_135306.1, on the reverse strand, counting down.
TGTTAGACTCAAAGATGAAATTTGGCCTCATATTGCACAGGTTCAAAGGATGCAATCATTTGGGGGAAAAGGAAGGAAAATAAAGCTACTGAGGAACGCAAAATGGCCCTCCATTAGTACAGACTGCTGGGTGAATCAGAGAGGGTCAAGGGGAAGGCTAAGAGGCATTTCAAGGCCAGATCCAAAAACCGTTGTGCATTCAGTCAGGTGTCAAAAGGACCTCCGTCCCACTCCCACCACGTGAGCAGCCACCCAGACCCTGGAAACAGGAAAGCCTTGAACGAGCATTCGCACCTCCTGTTCTATGCCAACAAGACGCAAGTTAACACTGACTGACCCTCCTTAGCTGTGTTCGTGATGAGTCTCATTGTAGTCCATGATGCGAAGCTGTCCAACACTGTCTGGGTTTGGGGGAGATGGATGCGGGCTGTCTAGGTTCAAGGGAGTCATGGCTTCCAAGCCCAAGTCTTTCCCCAGTTCTGTCTTTAGGGTTTCACAAAGGCTACTGATGGTCATGCCGTCCTCATCACACTGGCTCTCACTCTTATTACGAAATAACTCCCGGGCCTTCATGCCCAGGAAACTTTTGGAACTGGGGAGAGAGCCAACAGTCGTGGGGATGCTGGTGGAAGGCTCACCCATGGCAGTTTCCCACCGGCTGCTGAATGGGCCTGCCCTCTGGCTTGGGGGTTTCTCCGGGGTAGAAAGCTCACTGCTACTGCTGCTGCTGCCTCCTGCTCCTCTACCTCCACTACTGCCCCGGGTACTGCCAGGCCTGGGAGTCTTGGTCTCTCCATTGTGGCCAGATGCCTCTTCATTGTGCCCTACCACGGAATCCGGGCAGCCATCATTACAACAGTCAAGCCTGTAAGAAATCCAGGGAGGAAAAAAGGAGTTGGTGACTGTGTCATCCACATTTGGGAGATGTGGAATTACTCCCACTGAATATGAACCCTGCTAGCCTGCTGTCTTACAACAGTGGACCCAAACAAGAGATCTCAAAGGGAAACCTAAGACACAACCAGGGGTTCTGGGTGGCAATCTGCAACACAAACGGCAGATAGGGGCTCAAGCCAGGAAGGTGGGAGATCAATGGCACTGTGAGAAAAGGCTAGTCAGGGCAGCTCTCTGAGCCCTGTCCAACCAGCTGTAACTGCTACTGCCAATGCTCTGTAGCACTGCCTGCTAGTGGCAGCTTCATGGCAAGGCCAGGATACAATTCTTTCCTCCTACCTTTCTTCCGCTGCTTCAGCTGCTTCTGCCTTTTCCTCTTCAAGTTTTTTCAGGAGACCATCTTTTTCCAACCTGCCATACAAGTCTAAGATCTCCAACTCAAACACTCGGGTGATCTTTTTTTGAGCCTCATATCTGCTCTCTGCAGCCTCTAGCTGTCTTCTGAAAGACACAGACCCACCCGGAATATGGAAGACTCCCCTTAATAAGGAGCCACACTCGCCCTAACCCTTCCTATGAGGTACCTTGCCTGGGCCTTGACATCCTCCAAGTATTTCTTCTGTTCTAGAAGAAGGTGGTCTTTCTTGGCCAAATGAGATTCCAGTTCCAAAATCCGTTTCTGGGAGGTATCAAGTCTCTGATTCTGCTGGAGAACGTGGCTTCTGTTTTTTTCTAGTTCCTTCCGATAGGCAGTTTTCATCATTTCCACTTCCTAAAAAAAGGGACTGGAGTTATAGAAAATGAACAAGTCTTATCCATTTTGAGAAGGTGCTTTAGTATACCAATAGAAATACAAACGAGTACAACTTTCTGAAAAGTAAGCTGGCTAGGATCAACTTAGCCACCCTTTCTTGAAATTTTTTTCCTCAGGAAACCATTTGAAACATGAATACACATTTTATACAAAAATAATCACCACAGCTAATTTATAAGAGTAAGAAACTGGAAACATAGTAAACTCAGAGAAGTAAATGTCAGGAAGGCAGTTAAGCACAACACATTTTGTATCTGTTTTTAGAAAGAGTACTGTATCAGGACAAAAATACCAGTGCATACTATAAACCTCTGTGGTGAACAGTACCCCCAACCATGCAAAATACATGTTCAAACACACCAAGTGAAATATGCCAATATTCACAGTGTGATTTCAGGTGAGGAGCATCACAGCCATTTACTTTCTTTTTTCTCCCTTCCCTAACACCACCCAGGCAAGCTAGAGAAGGCAACACCAGCAGGGCAATTCTGCTCACGTGGAGCAGCACGGCAAGCTGGGTCTCCTGACCACACTTCCTGGTGATGCTGTGTGGGTGACCTGCCTGCAGCTATAACCTGAGTTAGCTGCTCTGGCCCCAGGGAGAAAGCAGAAAAGATGCTTTCTAAAGCCTGTGTTACGTTTGTGTTTGTTTACTGTGACAGTGAAGAGTACACAAAGCCTGTTTTAAACTAAGGGCAAGGACATAAATGCTCATGAAGTCAGCCTCAGAGAAGTCCAGCAGGCCAACCTTCCAGGGTGCAGAGTGCAACAGACCAAAGCCCCAAAGCAGCTATCTTCCAGCCGCACTGAAGGGCACAGACCTTCAGCACAGGCTAGGGGAACACAGCTGACTTTTGTCAAAAACGATGGCACAGTCAGCCTTCTGCAACCATGCGTTCAACCAGACACAAACTGAAAATGTCAAAAAAAACAAGAGTGTCTGTACTGAACACATATGGACTTTTTCTTGTCATTATCCCCTAAACAATTAGTTTGACAACTATTTACAGAGTATTTACACTATATCATATATTGTAAATGATCTAGAGATGATGTGCATGGGTTATACACAGACACCATGCTTGAGTATCTGCAGTTTTGGTCTCTATGGGGACCCTGGAACCAATCTCCCATGGATCCCAAGGAACAAATATACTTATTTATGGATAATCATGAGATTTCTGATGAGTAAAGTCCACGCACACTCACCTCAGTAGGCTTCAGCAGCCCGAGCAGCCATTCCCCACCTGACTCAGACAGCTGCCCTCTTCCTTCACTGCCCTGAACGGGAACAACCCCAGTCCCTGGCTCAGAGGCAAATCCTGGCCAGCTCAAGGCAATGCCAGGGCAGTGTTGAGTGCATGACTCAATCCTGGCCAACAAGGGCAACAGGGAGTATGGTACAGGGTTTCTAAGAAAGATTTCTGAAAACCCTATAGAAGAGACACTCTCCTCCTCAGAACATGGTGGTGTCTCCTCTGGACATCTGTGTCTCTGAAACCATGAGTGCAGCTAGTTAGAAGGCAAGGGTGATAGGAAAGCCCAGCTATGCAGAAAGATGGAAAGAGCCAGGCTCCTGATGTGCCAGAATCGCCAACTTGGCCAACCTAGAACTTACCAGCCTGGGACTTCATATCAAGTGGGACAATAAATTCCTTCTGGTAAACCAGATTATCTTGTTTTTGTGTGGTTTACAAGGGAAGGCATCCTGACTAGTACAATTTAGGATCATTATCCATTTTAGGAAATGCAATGGGTCCCAAAATGGTAGGTAGCTGCTCGAGGTCCCAAAGAGTCGAAGACTGCGGTGCCCATCTACACTCTTCTGGAGAGGCACCAAAAACATACTTTGGCCAGTTCTTTCAGAGGTTCTTTTAGGCCTGTTCCCCAAACTTTCTTCTCCCAAAGCCATTGTACCTCCAAAAGAAGTGATAGTTGGCTTCTAGAGAAAGTTTTACACTTAACATTCTTCCAGAGGGAGTCTAAATCTGAGGCTAAGAGGAGCTGAAATAAGGAAAAACTATTATGAAAATTACATATCTCCAACTCAAGGCTACTCTGTACATGTGGTCAAAAAAGACTCTACAAAGCACAAGCCCAAGAAATACTAAAGAGGAGGCCCACATGTGATGGAGAAGCTGGTGACAGAAAGCATCTGAGCATTTGTTATTAAAATTCTATTCCCAACGCATTCACCAACATCACCCGAGGCTATTTATAAAGTGACATAAAACTGCCTGGACGTCACTGTGGAGGCACTAATTAATATCAGATCATCCTGTTGCTGGCCTTGTTGCTAGGACTGAACCACCATCTCAGAAATCAAATTCAACATGAAAAGAAAAGATGGCATGCACATGGGTGCACACCAGTACACACCCGCAGTCATGAGAGGTGTGTGCAACAGAACCAGTTCCCACCCTCTTCTCTCTCCTTCTCTCTGCAAGGGACAGGGGGACAAGAGGGCCACACCCTCACACCCTCCTCAGCAATTCCCTCAGGTGCTTTCACTTACAGTTACTCCATTTCAAAACCATCACAGGATGGCGGGACAGTGCTGCACTGCTAGGCCAGGGTGAGGAAGGGGAGAACTCTTAGGATGGACAGCTGCCTGGGTCCAAAGAGTTTTTCCAAGTAAGGTTTGGCTCCACATACCTTGGTGGTGTCTGAGTGCTTGTTCTGCAGTTGTTCCAAGTACAGTTCGTTGACCTCCCCGAGCACCAACAGCTGCCTGTTCAAGAACTCCATCTGCTGCTGGACCGACTCGCTATTTGACAGCTAACCAAAACACATAAGCAAGCAAAGTAAAAAATATCTGACAACACAAACCAGCAACTGGATGGCACACAAGGGACCAGTTCCTGGCATCACGGATGGTGGGGAGGAAGGCAGCCAAGGTCACCAAAATGGATGGAAACACACTTAAAAATTATGCTATGGAAAGGAGAAGAATCACAAACACACTACAGCAAAGTTGGTTGCCCATAGGATACCAGGAGCAGGCGGCCTGACACATGACCAGTAGGACAGGGCCAGTAGGTCTGTGGGACAAAGACCCTGGAAACTTGTCTGTTCTTGAGTGAACAATACACTGAGAGCTTACCAGATTCCCTAGTGTAATTTACATTTAAGTAAAGAAGGTACTGAGAAAGGGTTCCACGTATGGGGGGTAGCCCAGGGCTCAGTGGCTACTCTCTATGAGGTGCGGGGCTGTCCGTGCCATGGAGGATACCCAGCAGCACCCGGCCTCTATACACTAACAGTAGCACAAAAAACGTGTCCAAACACTGCCAGATGTCCCCTGGAAGGTGGAGAGGGACAGAACTGCTCCTGGTCCAATGCCTGTCAAAGACTCTCAAGCAGTGAATCCGAGTCTGTCCCACCTGGAGGAAGAGGGCTGGCAGATAGCTTCACAGGTCTACCTTGTTCCTTACCTTCTGGGAGACCTGGCTGAGCAGCAGCTCAGTGTGGCACACCTTGTTGTTGGCCTTCTTCAGCTGCACACGCAGTTCTGCAATCATGTTCCTGCAGTCCTCGAGCTTCGTCTGCACAAAGAGTCCAGCCTGGAGTTACAGTGACACAGGCAGGCCAGGCAGAACCAGAATACCCAGCTCCTTGGCTGGTCTCCTGGTTTTTGGCCATCAGCATTTGACTTAAGTTTTAAAAAAGTAAGTCACAGTTGATCTGAGTCCCTTACTACTTAATAGGAAAAACAAAAAACAAAAAACCTGAGATTTGGCAGTTCCCAAACTGTGTGACAAAGAGCCCTGGGGCTGCACAGCGAGCACTCCACATGCTTCATCAATGGTTTCCTTTTTGAGGGAAATGCAGTGACATCTGTGGGACATTGTGTGAAGTACTAACTAGCTGGAGGTGGTCAACACTGAGCCTCAGATGGTGCTATCCCCTACATATGATGCCCTGTCTCTGTAAAGCTGGGCTTTTGTTGGTTGCTGTAATAAAAAGCACCCTCAGAAACAACATGAAACAGGAAATGAGGTGTCACTGCCCCATCAGATTCCAAGGTCCAGATGCTGCGTGGTGCCAAGAAGCGGACATGACCTTTGTAATTAATTATTTAAAACAGAAATTTACAACATTTTAAAATGCATGTATATTATTTTCAAACAGCTCTTAAATCATTAGGCCATCAATACTCACTGAGTTGGTTAGCGCTACTTAATGAGTGGTCCTGATAAATGCTTCTTTGGGCTAGAGGATCAGGACACTAAGGAAGGGAACCTCTGCCTTCAGTAAGAGCTACCTGATATGAAATCTACCTGTCATGACTCCAGAGGGCAAAACATCCATCTCCATTAAACTGAACCAGGTAACAACAATCAAGAAACACTTCCACCAACCTCTAGTTATGTTGACTCTGCTGGTGTTTCAGTTTATACCTGCAACTCCTGGCTCTGGTTGTAGAATTCTTCTCGGTCATGTTGCAGCTGTCTGATCTGACTGTGGAGCTGGGTTACCACAGTGTCACGCTGTTCCTGAAGCTGACTGTATCTGTCTTGTTCTTTCTGCAGACTCATCTTCCATATCTGGATGTCTTTCTCTTGTAACTTCAACTGATCTTTCTAGCAGAGATAAGAGATGTCATCATTTTAACTGCCATCCAACCCGGGCAGCACTTCTCGAGTTTAACACAGGCTGCAAACACGCTCAACAGCTGTGCCTACTCTGGATCTGTAATAGCAGACCTAAGAGTCTGGGGGTCCTCTACTGCCATACTTGGCTTTAGGTGAAGATTTTTCAAATTTCACATTAGCAAATGGATTGTAAGTTGCTTACGAAATTTTTCCCAGGGATCCACATCGACACAAACTTCCCACAAACAGGTCTGAACAATCAATGATGGCCTCAGACCTCTAATGTACTAAATTCACTAAAGTGCTGAACACTTACCCGGCACTTACACATGAGTGTGCCCAACACAAGGAAAGTGTTTACTGAAATTTCTTTTAACCATCACAACTTAAAAAAGTAGATGTAGCTACTATTATTTCTTAGTTATGGAATGCATACATGTAGCAAGGCTTCAAGAGGCCCAAGTACTTCTCTAAGGTGGTAACTGGCAGACCCAGCCCTCAAACTCCAGGTCTCACTGGCTTTACACCCACATCAGACAGCTGAAGGGGGATTGCTTTCACATCTGAAGAAATAACCATTTGACCCCTTATATTACCATAGCCAATTACCAACTACAAGCAAACACAAGAAGTCACTTGTCGCCATGAATTCTGAAAACTTGAGGGAATTCTGAGATCTGGCCATTCATGACTGAACCTCAGAGACTAAGGGACCTGGCCCCAGCCTTTCCAGTGACAGGGCTGGGACTGAGGACTCTGAAGACAACTTGGCGGCTGCTGGTGGCACCCCCAGCCCCAGCCCCGCCTTCTCACCATGGCAGCATTGTGTTCCTCCAGAGCAGCAGCTCTGATCACCTTGCGCAACAGCCTCCTGTTGCGGAGAGCATGCTGCTGCCTCTTAAAGCGCTCGTAGAGTAACTGGTTGTGCAGTAATAGCAACTGGTCTCGGAGGGTGCGGATCTCATCTGAAGGAGGGGAACCTGGTTTTAAAGCAGAGGGAAGTGGCCTTTTACACCTGGCTCCATCAAGTCCCTCCAAGGTGGGTTAGCTCAGAAACAGGCTTCTCTCAAAGACAAAGCATTCTGCAGTGACCACCTGGTCCTCAGTAACAGCCACTCTTAGGAAAGAGGCAAAGTATTTTCCACCTGTCCCCCCTAGAAAGAAATGCAAAGGCTGTACTATCTGGAGGGGAATCTTTGAGAGCTTTCTTTTCCCCACAAATGGGATCAGATCACATGAAGATGTTTCCACCTCCCTCTCTGCAGGGCACTCCTTCCCTGCTGTGCTCTCCCCTGGAGAATCCCCCACCACCACCACCACCACCACCATTCACTTCACTTGGGCCGCCTTAGCAAAGCCTGGCCTGAGGCACTTTTTGCACTTCTATTCCCAAGGACATGGTATTTGCCAATTTTCAAAAGCAGGAAATACTGACTTGGGAACACTTGAGATTCTCTTTTGCCAAGCAGAGAGGCTGGCTGAAGCAGTACCAAGGGGAGATGGCTCCTAAAAGGCACCTCCTTCACAGGTAACAAGAAAGCAGGAATCAAGGGGGCTGGATGTCATGCTAAAGTAATAACTTTACCTCCAAAGTGGGTCCAATCGATAGACTTGCTGGGTAAGGACGACCTATGAAGAAAGATTTGGAATAACCAAGTTACTTATCTAATAGAAAAAACATATCTGGAATTTAACTGCAGCAAGGTTAGATCACTTCCTTGTGGTGAGAATCTACAATGGCCTAAGGAAGTCTTAAGCAGCAAGTCTGTATGGGGTTGGAGAGGGCTCAGCAGATGGAATGGGCAGGCAGCTGCTGGCAGTACCAGGTCTAAGGAGGGGAGCCCAACTCTGACTTGGCTCCTCTGCTCAGGCGTGGGGTCCACCTTAGGTCAGCTCTCCCAGGACACTAGGCAGCAGAACCTGGAGGCTACTTTCATTCCTCTCCATGGAGATATATGTGAGTAGTTTTCCTCTGAGAAGCTACCATTGCCCAAGTTCAAGAAAAAAGCAGGTCAGTTCTCTGAGCCTATTAACCAAATGTCATTTAGAGAGAAAGTTTAAGATTACAATCCTACTTGGAGCAGTGGCACATGCCTGTAATCCCAGAAGCTCGAGGCTGAGGTTGAGGCAGGAGGGATTTTGAGTTCAAAGCCAGCCTCAGAAACTCAGGGAGCCCTAAGCAACTCAGTGAGACCCTGTCTCTAAATAAAATATAAAAAAGGGCTGGGGATGTGGCTCAATGGTTAAGCACCCCTGGGTTTAATTCCCAGCACCAAAAAAAAACTTTAAAAAATTTACATATCCCATTGAATTCCCCTTTAGGATATTACCCAGAAGAAAGATAAAAAATAACATTCCCCAAGAACCTGTTTAAAAATGGCAGAGGATTCCAACTCTGGACAGGTTATTCCCTTATCCCTTTCCCAGACATCCTCTGAGGTGGGTAATGGAAGGAAGACTGAGGCAGCCTTGCAGATTTCTTTCTAAGAACCCTGGTGCGCCTCTGGCGGGCAGGCAGCAGGCCATCTGAACTTGTGTTTTCCCTATCTAATGAACTGTGCTACCCAAACAGAAAAAACAATTATCTGCAATTAGAGAGGGAAGAACTGCAACACATAGACCTACATTTTTTGAGATACCATAACCTCATTTTTAACCTCAAATTTTCAGACAGCAAATGTGAAAGTTTTTGAGTATCCTCACAGAAGATTGGCACAAAATGGCCCATATATAAAAACACTTGTGAGGTGGAGAAGGCACACCTGGAGAAGGCAAGAGCCTGGAAGATCTGGTGGACACAGCAGAGCAGCTGCCTCCAGTGGCAGGGAAGTGTGACTCCCCCCTCCCTCGTGCTTCCGTGTCTCTAACCTGCTGGCAGTTTCAACTTACTTGCTGAGCTCCTTGCCGTGTGCATCTGCTCCCTGCTGTATCAACCTATCCAGTACTTCCATTGGGGAGGTAGAGGGCACATAGTCTTCTTCAGGGTTTCCTTTTGCTTTCTTTAACAGCTCCTCGGTCTTTTTGCTAACAAAATGACAGGCAGTCTTTGGCAAGGCCACCTCAAAGAGATGATCATATGGGGGAGGCTGCCCACTTCCAAAGCCCACTCCCCTTCTAGGAGGAATTTTGCAAGGGCTGGGAGTGAGGATACTGGTCTCCAGAGAAATCTGGCGCTCCCTGTCCCCAGCGGGGCTGGTGTTGGCACCACTGCGGGGCAGGTCTATGGGAGTAAAGGCTTGCTTTGGTGTGTCGGGCCCAAGCTTGTCCAGAGAGGAGTGTAAAGGCTCAGGGTTCATGCCAGATCCCTGAGTCCCAGAGGCTGCTGAATGTGTCTTCCGCTGAGAACCTGGTAGACTGTCTCGATAGAAGGGAGAATCAAAGCCCCCTCGAGGAACCATGGGCTCGGCTTCCACAGTAGCGATCTCAGAAAGTTCTTCAGATATTGCAGCTGAAGGAGGACAGGAAACAAGGGAAGCTCTGGTAAACACTCAACTGGGGCCAGTCCATGCAGTTCAGTGCCAGAGCCACCCAGAGGGGCTGCCTAGTACCACACAAAGGGGCATAAAAAGTGGCATGCATGGCTTTACTTAGCATAGGTCCTAGAATAAAGCACCCACCTTTTACCCCAGAAGAAGAAAAACCAAACAAGCCAGTGAGTGTTGACTCTAGATCCCCTTCTATGGCAGAAGGAGGGCTGAGTTCCATCATCTCACAGCAATTCCACATACGTTACCTTCTTCCTTATCTTTTTCAATACTGTCTTCCTCAGAGGCCAGATCACCTAAAAACCCTGGAAGATCACTTAGAGTAACAGAACCTTTGTTGCCAGGTAGGTCTTCTGAAAAGAACCAGAGAAAACTCCAGTCAACGATCCACACTAATCCCTGCAAGTGCAAAGCTGCCTGGACTACACCATAATATGAATGCAGACCTGAGGAGGCTGGGGGTGAGCCTCTCCTGGAGCTACCGAAGGCTGAGGTATTCTAAATCATCTAATTAAAGGTACCAAAAATAACCCCACAGAAAATACAACCCTCAGGTCTTAATGTCCATGGGAACAGATTAAAACCACGCAGTGTGACCAGCTCAAAACCCTTAGTGGCATTTCAGGGCAATTGCTTAAATGCTTTTTTGACTCTAACAGGCTGGGCTTTTGGAATTCACTACTGTCTTATTCTCCAGGCTTCAGCGCTCTCTGCTGTTCCAGAATGTCAATGTTTCTACCTAACTTTGCTTTTAAACATATATAAACCAATCCAAAGAAAGAAGCAAGGTCTATCATTACCCAGGGAATTTTACCTAATCCTCTGTCATTTGGAAGATGGTGCTGTCTGTGCAGACACGGCCTTGAAGAATCTGTTTTCTCCTCCTAAAAAAATCAGCATCATTTAATCATACAGGGAAAATGCAGCACACATGCTCCAGCACACTGAAGGGTGGCTAAGGTTTAGTCCAGTGGTTCTCAAACAGTTTGGTTTCAATCTATTTTTATATTCTTAAAAACACAGAATTCCAAGAGCTTCTGTTTACATTGTTAAATCCGCCAACTCTCACTGTATTAAATTGAAACTGAGAAATTTTTAAAAATGTTATTAACTTAAAAATAACTAATCTAGTTGGGTGTGGTAACACACACACACATGTAATCCCAGTAACACAGGAGGCCAAGAATGGAAGATGGCAAGTTTAAGGCCAGCCTGGGCAACTTAGCAAAGCCTTAAGCAGATGAGTAATTAAAATAAAAAACAGGACTGGGAACGTAGGTCAGTGGTTAAGCCCTTCTGGTTCAATCTCCAGTATTAAAAAACAAACACATCTATAACATACTTGTTTGAAAAATAACGAAATTTTCCAAACAGCAATAAATTTAGTAACAAGAGTAGAACTACTTTACATTTTTGCAATCTCTATTATCTAGCTTAATGAAAGACAGCTGGATTCTTATATCTACTTCTACATTAAATCTGCTGCAGAATATTATTTTTGGCTAAAGTACGTGAAAAAAACCTGGTGCCCCATAGATATATAGTTGCAAACAATAAACACATATTACAGATCTGTCATATAGTTGTCAATAATCACCTTACTACACTAAAATCTGAAAAGTGTTAGTTTTTATAGTTACAATGTGAAATCTGAAGTTAGCTTTTCATACTGTGTCAAAATCCACTGGTCTACCTTGTATTCTGAAAGCACTTTTACCTATGTATGATTCTGCGACATCATAGGCTAGACACTTAGAAAACAAGTTATCGACTCTTCCAAGTGGTAAAACACTTCATTGTATATATATATTTTAAAATCTTTTTAAATCATTGATGGACCTTTATTTATGTGTATGTGGTGCTGAGAATCGAACCCAGTGCATCACGCATGCTAGGCAAGTGCACTACCCCTGAGCCACAACCCCAGCCCCTTATTGTATAATATTAAGGAATCAAAAACTTTAATGAAGCTTCCCAAGACTTTCTGATCTCATCAGAAAAGTCTTGGGAAAGTCATGATGGCAGATATAGTTTCACAGCTTAATTTTTCCCTTGAAAGTTAATTATATCACTGGCAAACATAAATGTCAGTGGTTTTTCTTGAAGTGACAGACTTGGTTCATTGTTTAGGAAACTGCCTGTCAAATATTCAAGTCTGAATCAGCTTGTCAGTCACCCATTCTTTCTAATAAAGCTCGTGCTCCACAGGAAAAGCTGCTTGGGCAGTTCCAACTGGAGCAACTGCACAAAGGCCCAAAGCCACCAGTGTCCTCTGTGTGCCATAAACATGCTTTGCACATGTTTCCTATTTTGTTGCAAAGAATATTAAACGTATATATTCTCAAGGGCCCAGATTTACTAAAATTAGTAACTTTTACTGCTTAATGTAGAATATTCATAAGTTTTTTATTTTTTTCTTTCCTGTTTTTAAACAATAATGCCTACTAGGCAGCTTGGAACCTGCTTCAATTTGTGCCAAGTGGCCATCACTTCACCCACCATTGTTTTTGTGCTATCGTACAAACGCACACAGCAGGGAGGGCAAAGAACAGCTAATATTAACATGAAAGCAGGCTGGACCCACTCAGTTCCCGAGAAGGGCTTCAGGATCTGAGGGCTCAGACCCACCACACTCTGGGTTGGAATTCTGTCTGGCATAATTAGGCTCCACAAAACAAGGCTTACAACCGAGTCACTGTGTTTGGGCAGAGGGACAGAGGACAAGCTGGCACGCACCTTCCTGGGTTGTGTAGCTGTGGCCTGGTGGGGTGAAATGTGCACATAGTCATCTGAATGGCAGGGTTGGGCTGGAGGAGGAGAGGTTGCTGGGGTTCCCAGAGGAGTTCCTTTTCCACCTGCTCAGAGACAAGGGCAAAATACACGCCAACATTGAGCCCAACTATTAGAAAACTGTTTTTTTTCCTTCTCAGCCTAACTAATGCTGCAAATGAAGCTACTACAGTTGACTTCCTAGGATCCAGATCTCTCTCTTTAATTTCACTTCACTTAATCTGAAAGCCCTAGAAGTTTGTGTTAATGTCAAAAATTTACTATTGCAAAAAGCCCCCCAAACTCACTATGAGATCTAAGAGAAAGCTCCTCTATCACAAAAGGCAAGCCCAAACCAACCAATCAAATACAAGAGAGACATACATACCAGTTGTACCAAAGACTTTACTGTAAGGGTGTGACAAATCAGGTGGGACATTTCCAGGAGATGTCGGAGGAGTGGTCATACCACAAATCATAGATGGGCTCCAAAGAGTAGCCTGGGAAGTAAACATGGCGGTCAGCAATGGTGAATGAACACTGTGTCCACCACAAGGCTTACAACCCATGTGTGGTTTAAATTTAATCTCATTGGGAAAAGCATCTTGTTAAAGCTCTATCAGGACACAAATTACATTTTGCATATTTAGACTCTGCAATGCCCAAGTAGCAACAGTAACCTTCTCTGCTTATGTCAAGAGTCTTTATATGTGTCTCCAGAAATGCAGAGCATGACAACTTCCCAACTGCACACTAAATTCTAAATTCTGACCAAAATGGTCAGCTTCACCAGAAGGCAGGGGAGAAAAAGGCACACTGCTTGACACCATACTTGGGGTGGCTCAGGTAATAGCCGTGTCGACGGGGAACTCAGAGTCTGAGGTAGCTGCCCGGGCGTACTGAGCAACATCAGCCGAGAAGAGGAGCACGGGGTAGAAGTAGCACTCCCTAAAACCAAAGAAGAACACGGGGAGGAAGAGGCCTCAGGTCATTCCAATAAAACATGACAATCCTCTAGACCATCTGATCATACTCAACGCTCCATATCTGAAAAGTCTGAGGGGCTTCCCCACATTCTTGAAGACAAAGTAACAGCATTTAAAAGATTCTTTAAATGCTCTATGGAAGTGCAAGTCCAGGGAGGTCTGACACTTGGTCAGGATAACAAAGAGGCACTCTGGCTGGCAGCTTCAGTGGGTGCAGGCTACACATCAAGCCCAGGTGTTTAATGGGAATCCAGCTCTCAGCTGTCCAGACTCATTCACACTGTATCAGAGCTGCAGCCCTGCAGGTCTCACCCCACTGGCCTGGAAAGTGAGAGATTCCTTATGTGGAACTCAGAATCAAGCACTTGAACTCTTTCTTTGTTAATGCTGAGGACACACCACCAAGTTTGTTGGAGTACTATCAGGAAGATGATCAAGGACTTGAAAGAGAAACCAATTAGAAGAAAATGGAAGTAAACTCTAATTTAAAACATTTGGGGAGAAGTTCCTAGGAAGTGAAGTAAGTGTTACTCTAAGAAAAGAACAAAAGATACATAAGGCTTTCCAGAGAGAAAGCTGCAAAGCAGGTAAGTCCTAACATCCCGTTTTACCATAGCTATTCTGTGTGTCAACATAAGGGCTGGTGGTGACATCAGCAGAGCGATGAGGGAAGTGAGCAGAGAGCTGGTGAGACACAGCATAGCCATCTTCATATGAGGCTTCCGTAGGGTCCAGAGAGATTTTGGCACACTCTATCACAACATCGTGAGTTTCTAATTTCTTCCACCTAAAAAAGGTAATGAAAGTCAAAATAAAACAAATGGTATTCCATTCAATTACATCAAATACTTAAGAGGGCCAGCTCAGTGCCAGCCAGGGGATTATGGTTAGCAAAGGATGATGCAGAACCAGGCTGGCTCAAGTACAAAGCAGTGCGAGAACACCAAATTCTAGCTGTCCATCTTACAACCCATATCTTCCCTATTTAAAATGGTTACATAAAGTTAACAGAAGCTAATTTCAAAGAAAAATTTCATCAATAAAGACTAGGCACAGCCTCAAAATAATTAACCATGAAGAACAGTCACCAGGAGCAAAGGCAGCCAAGGCACAGGGAGAGCAGAAAAGCACAGGACAGCAGAGGCTGTCCTGAGGTCTCCTATAAGACTGGGGCCTCTTCTCACCCATCCCTGGGCCAGAAACACAGTATAGAGATACTCCCACTAGAGAGGGCATTTCAGGAACTGTCTGAGACTCCTGTTTATGGACCACAGTTTCACTTCTAGTACTTCATCCCACAGAAGCAGGCAGACACCAAGATGTACAGCTTTGTTCAACACAGCTTGAAAAAGGGAAATAAGCCAAAGGACAACCAAGGGAATATATTACAAAGCAGAAATGTTAGCATACCACCATGAAAAGCAGGCTTAACAGATGAGAGGTTGCCAGGGATGGGTAAGAGTACATAGGAGTTTCTGGGGCCATGGAAATGTACTTCATTGTGACTGACTTTTGTTAAAATGTAATTGATTAATTTTATTTTCTAAAAATTATAAGCTATACTAAAGTTTAAGAATCAAGTCTTCAAATTTTAAATGACACAATGCTCAGAATATAATCTTAAATGAAAAAAAGGACACAAAACTATTCAAAGACATGCCCCAAAACAGATCTGATAGCATTAAGTATTTGAACTTTAAAAACCAGAGGCTGGACTGTACATCAGTGATAGAGCGCTTGCCTAGCATTCTCAAGGCCCTAGGTTCTATCCCCAGCAAAGTGCACACAAGAAAGAACTGGAGTTATGGATGATGTTATTTTTCTCTTTCAACTCTTCAGTGTTTGCCAGATGTTCTACAAGGGCCCTAATGATTAACAGAACATTTAAAATATAATACTGTTCAAGTGTAAGTTTTCTTTCTTTTAGACAACATTGCTTTATAATTTAGAAAATCTATACCCAGCCAAGTTGCCTATCAGGGATGAGATACTTTTAGATGGGCAAGGACTCAAATTTAAGGCCCATGTAGCTCTCAGCTGGTTCTGGGAGCATACAACATATCTTCTATGAAATCAAGGATAAAATCTAGGAGGAGGGGGACACAGACTCCAGGAAACTGGGGACCTGATTTATGGTCATGGTCGAGGCAAAAGTCTGGATAACAGTTGTTTCCAAGTACTTAGTAACTCTAACCGGTATTCTCATTTTATGTTCCAAAATTTACAGGAAGAAGCTAACAACACTAAGAGCACTCTGTGGGCTCACGTGTACTCCACACTACAGTTGTAGAATGCTCCTTAAATCTTACAAGTTGAAAAGGTAGTATTAAACATAGATGAAAGTGTCCAGGACATAAGGAACCCAGGCCGCTCCCCTATGCAGCAGCAAGCTTTTCCCCAACGCAGGGCTAGATCTTCGGGTGCTCCTCGGGCTCTCACTGCCTGAACTCTGCTGTCATGGACTCCCTTTCGTGAACCCTCAGCTGCCTGCAAGGTGATTAACTGAGAGAGTGAGTCAGAATGCATATGTACACATGAGAAGATTGATTTCAGAGAAGAAAATGAGAATCATAATAAAGAAGGAATACATTTAAATGTTTTATTTTAATTAAAGTGATATATCACTATATATCACTATATATTAGAATGAACTTTTCATACTTTAATATCTCTGAAATTAAATGCTATAATTTGATCAGGTGTGTATTATTTGGCATTTTTTTTCTCAGATTTACCTAAAATATAAGTACATCATACATTCAATGACACCTTAGACTCAATGAAATGTGGTAGTTTTAAAGAGTTGGTACAGTCCTAAAGTTTCCTCCCACACCATGCTGACAACCACTCTGGCTGCTGCTTCTAATTCATTAGTTGAACCATTCTCCCGCCTCCAAGTTCCTTAGAATATGCCCTTGGCTTCTCCTTTCTTGATTTATGAATTTTAGACCTCATCTATTAACTTCCTGTTACAGGTGAAGACTGAAGTCACTGCCATATCTCTCTTCCTTCCTTCCCAATGCTCTCAAAATAATTTTTTTCCAAAATCAATTTCAATAATTATTAAGACAATATAAATACTATATGCAGCTCAGGCTAAGAGAACACTGTGATACATTTACTTTCTCATTTGGTTTGGCCTGGAGTTGAGTTTTTTCTATTTTTTTCCCTTAGTTTTCTATGATGAATTCTATCTATGATGAATTTCTATCATGAACTCTTCCTAAACTTATTCAAGCAGCTCTAAAACAATCCCTAATGTAATTTTTTTCATAATGAAATATAAATATCTATGAGGATTAGTTGGCCCCAGCAGAACTCCCTTTTGGAGGCCCTTCTCTCAGTCTGCAGGGTCACCATCCTCACCTATTGTGCAACTGTCATCCTGACACTTGTCTTGACCATGCCCCCAAGTCAGGTCCTCAAGTTTCCTCAACTGTCCTCTTCCTTAATTTTACTCTCAGTTTGGTAGAAGACAGTCTCCTGGGGCTGAATGAGGCTAAATGGGAGGAAATTTAAGTCCCTGAGCCTTGCCTATCTAAAAATGTCTCATCCCTGATAGGGTATAGAATCCTAGATCAAAAAATCTTTTTCTCTTACTTTTGAAGGGTTTCAGAAGCTAACACCATTCTGATTTCTAATCTTACTTAAATGTTTTAGCCTTTTTCTTTCAGAAAAAAGGTTTATTATTAAGAAAGGTTTATTTCTGGCTTTTGTTTTGTTTTGTGTTTGGTGCTGGGGCCTGAACCAAGGGCCTCATGGATGTTAGATAAGTGTATACTCTAATATTTTGAAATTCCACTAACTTGAGATTGGGGGAATTGTTCTGCATTAAAGGGGCTGTACACAAAGTAAGCCCCTTCAATCTGGAAGCTCGTGTCCTTCAATTCTAAGGAATGTTTCTACATTATTATTTCTGTTACAATTTCTTCTTCTACCAAGTTTTCTCCTCTCTTTTTAACTCTTATTATTGATACTGGCCTGCACTCACCATTCTAACTTTCTTCCAGAGATACACCTATTTCTACTCTTTGGCTCAGCTTTCTGAGATATTCTCAACTTCATCTTTTAATTCTTTTATTGAAGTATTACTTTGGCTATCCTTCTGATTTTTTTTTTTCAATTTTAAAACTTTTTTTATTTTTTTAGTTGTATAGGGACACAAGGCCTTCACTTTATTTATTTTTAGGTGGTGCTGAGGATCGAACCCAGTGCCTCATGGAAGGCTGGTGCTCTACCACTGGCTACAGCCCAGGCCCATCCTTTTTCATTTTTAAGGCTCTTTCTTTGGTCTCAAAATAGTGTTCTTCCGAAGCACCCTGGTATTTACGATGTCTGTACACAAATACTCTCTCTGAAGTTACAGAGGACACCCTGTCTGCTCCCTGTGTCACCAGTACTTCCAGCTCCCCTTTCTGTGTTGGTCTGTCTTCCCATAGAACCTTTCTTCCAAAGTCAGATGGCCTGCGGGACCTGTCGAGCAAGGTGCTCTGAGCTGGCTAAAGAAGCCTCCAAGTTAACTGACTTGGCTGACTGATGTTTGCCTTCCAAGTTAACATGGTTGACTGATGTAGGACCTTCCAAAGCCCACTGTCTAGAGTAAAGATTATTTATTTTCAAATATACACCCACAGGGAAGTAGATGGGGGAAGGGAGAAAACACCACAGTGTCTGAACTTGAGCAGAAGGCAAGTGACAACTGGTAGCAAATCTAAGGAAGCCAGGTGCTAAGCTACCAATGCTTTGAAGATACAGTTAGTTGACTTACACTGTGAAACTCTAAGATACCGAACAACTTATGGCACTGAGCCTTAATGAGTGGCAAGCAGATGAGGACCCTAGGCATCCACAGTTGGAGCCACTAGAGGAGCACCAAGCATCCTAAAGTCCCTTCCCAATTCTACACTCACAAGCAATGGCCCTTTTCTCACCAGAAATCTGGATTATTCTCTGGAGGGAATAAAATAAGGAGTTTCTGGGTGAAGTATTATAGAGAAGTTGAGGGCATGATCACATTCCAGACACATGGACCAAGTGAGCTCACACATCCTGAATGCCCAGGCCAATCAAGTCCTCCACACCAACAGCTTCCCTCAGTGGTGGCCAGACTCTATGAGCCCAGCGATCAGAAGACTCTTCTAAAAATCTGAGCAGCTTAAGGAAAACAACAGTACTGCTATCAAAATCTCTGCCAGGTGCTCAGATCAACACAAAACAAAGTGCAAGGTCAACAAGTTCCATTCCATGAGCACAGCTTTTTTAAGTGTTCCTATCCAAAGATAAGCAGATCACCAAATCCTTGCAGAAAACCTCCAAGTTTTAAAAAGAACAAAACAAAGCAAAAAAGAAAGCAGCTTAGAAGACTATGCAGAGAACAGACTATTCAGGGAAAACAAAACAAAAATACTGTCAACATTCTTGAAGGCAAGAGATTGCATCTATGAAACAAACGTAGGCTACTATAAAAAGAAGCCCTCTGAAAACTAAAAAGAACTCTTAGTACAAATGTGGTGGTAGAAATGCCGGCTGTAAGAATAGGACTGCAAGCCAAACATAGGAAATCAACAGGAAGTGGAATAAAAAGACAGAAAGGAAAAAAAAAAGAAAAGAAAAGAAAAGCAGAGCAATACTCCAAGAGGTCCTGATCTCCACAGCAGCAGTTTTAGAAGGAAAGACAATCAGGGAAAGGAAACCAAACACAAAGTTTCCTAGAGCTTAAAGAGCTTCTGGGTTGAACAATGAGAATAGAATTTCACCAACGTGCATCATAGAAAAACCTCCACACACTGTGCCAAAAAGCCAGTGATCTCCTAGCTCCCAGAAAAAAACAGCATGCACAGAGCACTGAAGTGAAATGTCTTTGGATTTCCATAGCAAGCTTGGCAGCAGGAGGGCAATGGTACTGCCTCCAACCATTGAAGGAGACCAATTCTGGCCTGGGTGTCTCCACCAAGTTAAACGATGACATCCTTCCTCAAATGCCACCAGAGGATACTTTCCATCGAAACCCAAGGAAACCAAGAAAGAAGCCATGGATGTGCTGCTCTAGAGAAAGGCAAGGCCAAGCCCTAGGAAAACAGGTTGATAGCTGGGCACCAGGCACAGGGGACAACCAGCTCGGTTCAGAACAAACCGCCTAGAGATGGGCACACTATAGGCCATCACCAAGGCCCTTTTTTTTTTTTTGCAGTGTTGGGCATCCCACTTGGGGTTTCACTGCATGCTAAGGAAGCACTCTACCACTGAGACACATCCTCAGCCCTCACCACGGTTCTCACTGCCCTGCACTACCCTTTTAACCAAGAGACACAACCAGGTGACCCTGGCCTAGATAACTGGTCTTCTAATAGTTCAGAGGCTGCTGAAGTTCCACTCTCTCTCCTCTGCCATATCAGCAAAGGACATTCACTTTACCCCATAGATGGATCCTGCTTTGAACTATTCCCGAGAGTTGAAAGTAGACACCTTCCTTCGCCTTGTTTTAGCAGCATGTCTAACAGCCAGCACCCACTGAAGGCCTGGCTAGAAGCTCTGAGGAAGCTCTTAGCTTCCCAGGCCTCACTTGTGGCCTGTGACCTTGTGGCAATGATGTCCCTGAAGGCATTGCTATTCTTCCAAGGATGGTGAAGCCAGACCAATACTCAGACACTGCTCCTGCCCTTGTCCCTGGGGACCTGTCCCTGATAGTGACAAGACTTCCTTAGCTAGGATTGGTTTCCTAATAAGCTTTACAGAACAAAACAATATATGCAGAACTATAAAGACAAATAAATGAGAAAATAACTAACATAAAAGCAAGAGTAGTAAGTTCAACAAGGAACAGGGAGGAAGAGAGTCTCATGATAGGCTCCTAACATATTGGAAAAGTTCTATTTTTAAAGCTGGGTACTGGCTACCTGTATATGTCTGTTATTATTAAATTTTGCATATACATTTTCTGCACTTCTCTACATATAACGTACCTCACAGTAAGTTGTTTTAAGCTGATAGGGTATGACAGAGGCAAGGTTGGTTGAGAGGTGAGACCTGCTGTAGGAGGATCAGAAAACAAGCCATGTTTCTCATCTCAGTAAGAGACCCCACAGTCCATATCTGTGGCTCAGTTTCCCCAACAGGGGAGCACAAGCCAGGCTGCCAGCGAGGAGCTTTTTCAGCTCAGCACACCACATTTCCTTCATTTCCCTCATTTTCAGTCTTAACCAAGCTCCACTTGCACCAGGCCTGGTATCCTCAAATCAGGAGCTTTGCAGGTAGGTTCAGTACCTGCAGAGAACAAACCTGGCAACTCCTACAGGGCCCCACAGAGGGTGGAAGACAGCTGGTTATGCCAGATGGAAAAAGGTCTCAGGAAGGCTCAACGTGTGAAATATAGCCATTCTCAACCCACGTGCTCTCAGCCACCTGCCCTACACAGTCACCAGCACCACCAAGAGCTAAGCTTTTCAGGAGTCCTGGGGACAGGCACCTGCACTGCAACCTCCTCTACTCTGCTAGTGGAATTACTTACTTTCTGTGAGGAATATGCTTTAAACTCATATAAAGTTCCAGCTGTATAAAGTTCTTCCAATCAATTGATAGAATGATGCTGTGAGTCAAACATCTGTATTCTTCAATAATACCTCCATGGGACATCTCTTAGAATAGAAGCAATCTCAAGAGATTCTTAAACATTCTGTCACTAGTTTCTATACCTTCGAGGGTCCAGTTCATGGTCCTTGGATCCAGTCACTAATTCTGGGTGAATTCGCACATGCTCCATCATTGGCTAGAAAAATGGGGTATACAAATTATAGGAGTGAATTTTTGTAGCATGTTCACACAATGGAATATTCTTTAACAATAAAATGGAATGAAATGCTGATACATGTTACAATATTGATGAGTCTTCATACATGTTAAGTAACAGAAGCCAGGCACAGAGGTGCACACATTATATAATTCCATTTTTATGACGTCCAGAATAGAAAGTCTTCATCATAAAGATGGAAAATTAGTGGCTTCTAAGGGATGGGGAGGGGGTTTTGGAGGAAGGCTGAATTTCTTTTCAAAACTTCTACCATTTATACAGAAGTTACAAATGTAGCCCATTCTGAATAATGCACTCAGTATCAAATAAATGAACAGTATTAACTTACCTTGACCACTTCTTCAAAAGTCTCCAAGTTTTCCTTCATACTGTAGTGTGAACGTAGAAAGGAGACAAAGTTGCAAGGGTACATTCCATAAAGGCGATGAAAAAGGGCATAAACACTGGCATGGAGATGGACAAGGTAGATTTCTGTCACGTGGCCTAAGAAGGAAATCAACATGATTGACACAAGACTGACACGTGCAAAACAGACAGGCACGCTTCCTCCCACCTTGCTCCAAGAACATGTCAGAATGTTTTCCTCAAATGCAGACCTGAACACAGACACCCGCTTTCAAATCCATCAATGGCTCTGTACATACAGCCTCATGATAAACTCCAATCTACTCAGTGTGACCCAGGAAGACTCTCACTGACCTAATCTCTGCCCTCTGCTCCAGCCATCCCCCAAAACACTCTCACAAGGCTGAACTACCTTTATAATGACACTCAACCTCCCTGTAATTTATAATTACACTCTCCACTGCTTGGGTCAGCATATGTTTCTTGAGGAAAGGACTATCCTACTCACCTCTCTATCCCCAGTGTCTTGGACTGTGCTTGGCACGTAATAAACATTCAAGTGTTTGTGGAACAAACATATGAGAACCTTTTGAAATCAGGATGTAGGCTTAGCAGATTTATAACTAAAGAGTGAAAAAGAAAAAAAACTATTATCCAGAAATTAGCTTAAATTGTTCGGTGTGGGAGAAACTGACTGAAACCCCAGCTCCTCCACAGCAATGGACAAACTGCGCTCTCTCAGCAAAGAACCTACTAGACACGCTGGCATCGCCTGTGCCTATGCCTGCTGCTCAATCCTGTCTAGAAGGACAAAGCACTCGCTCACAAAATGACTCTGACGATAGATTACAAACAATATGAAGTTTCACAGGCTCACAGCTCCTTGGTCAGAGAGGAGGTAGAGCTGTGCTACTGCCAATGTGGGGAAAATGAAAACCAAAGCATTTGAAACTCCAATGCTACTTAGGTCCTGTTGCTTCTTCCCCCTCCCTCTATATATACACAAGGAATAGGCTCTCAGAACCAAAGTCTGTGTGTTGGTAGAAAAATAGCAGAGTAAGACAAAAATTGTCCCACAAACTAGGCTGTATCTGCAACCACAGAGATGGATGGTGTGTTTCCATGTAACTGAGAAATCAGGAAGTCTGACATCCTGCCACTGTTTCTCTGACAACTAATCTTTCCAAGCCAAAAATGTAAGGAAGGCATCTCACCAGCCATGCCTCTCACATGTGCCTGTAGACGACAGACCCAGGTATTTCCTCATCTGTCCAGTGGACACCACTCACTTCAGCCATAAAATTTCACACATCCTTCCCTCACAGCACATGACCTGTTGATCAGCAGGAAAGCAGCATTCACCTGGTAGAGCCTGACAGGGATATAGAGCTCTGTACCTGGTTTCTTCAGGCACCATGATGAAAGACGGCCAAAAATGTCAAAGAAATCAAGAAGGTGCTGCTTCCCTGACTGTGGAATCATTGGCAGCATGGTGATCAACACCAAGACGCCTGTTGTGAGGACGACGACATCAGTGTCCATCTACAGAGGAAAAAGACAACACCTGTCAGGTGCAGTGCACACTCAGCACCATGTCGTGTGAAGAGGTTCTCAATACCAAGGGTCATAAATCAGACGTTCCTCTCACACTCATTTCCAAACCCTAAGGATCAAGTACTGAGCCTTAGCTATACTGTGATGAATCTGGGAGGACCATTTCCAATACCCCACACTTCCTCATCCAGAAAGATGAGCGGAACGTGTTCTGGGGACTACCAAGTCGTAACCTCTCAGAATATCCTACTTGCAGCACCTGGATGGAAGTACGAGAAGGCATGTTTTAACAGAACACAGCATTATTGCTCTGTTTTCATCCATTCAACCAAACTCTAGGATGATTTTGTCAGGTTAAGCTAATTTAAAAAAACACTACACACTGGCAAGTAATTTGCTGAGGTTTTTTTTTTTTTTGAGTGGGTGGCAGTACTGGAGATGGAACACAGAACACAGGGCCTCGTGCATGATACGCTACTACTGAGTCCAAACCCCCAGCCCAATTCACTATTGTTGTTGTTGTTTTAAGAACTATTACAGAAGTATAATTGAAAAAATCAGAATAGCACTAAGAAGTCAACTTAATGGCTCACCTTCATAGCAGTATTTAGAGACCCACAAACAAATCTCTGGCCATGCTTTTGGTTTAAGGATCAAGTCAAATAACTTCAGGCTAACTGAGTACACTTAATACCCAATGGATAATAAATCAGCTCAGATTTGCTACAGCAGCTCACCTGACCCATATTTAAATCATGGATGTTTGCTGAGTAACTGAAATTAAGGTTTATAAAATAAGACATTAATCAAGAGAATGCCATGAGGGCTAAGACATCTATTATTCCTATTAGAAAAGGAATCTACAATGCTAGAAATAAAGTTTTAAATATATTTAATTTTTACATTAAGCACCAAGGCTTCTATTGTAGCAGATATCCAGTTAGAAAGAATATATGGTAGATGAGAAACACATAATGAGAATATAATGAGAAAACATAATGAGTTCCAGCAAAAAGAACTAACCCTAATTAATTTACATAACATTCTAACTGAAGACTTAGATAAAAGGTCTTGATTAATACTCAAGGCTTGCCTTTCTGGAAAAGATAAATGTTTTGCAATCTGAACTAAATGTTGTGCCTCAAAACTGGATTAATTTCTCATCAATCCATTTGCTCAAAGAATACAAAGTTATTAAAACTGATTGAGAGCTGGGGATGTAGCTCAATTAATTGGCAGAGTGTTTGCCTAGCATGCACAAAGCCCTGGGTTCAATACCCAGCAGTACCATAAATAAATACATAAACAACTGCCCTTGCTTTTTCTTAATCCAAATAGAAGACCCTGCCAATGTCACTCTTTGGGTCCCATCTCTAGGGATAATATACACAAAAATCAACATTCATGGTGCTATATCCAAGGAACACAAAGGTTCTGCATCCCGGAACAACACTACCGGGCACACCATGTCTCTGTGAGGTACCGTCAGACAATGTTAACCACAAATTCTTATTTTACAGTTAAGAAACAAGTCTAAGAACTAACAGATTAAGACAACAGCAAGTATTTCAGCAAGCCATTGTCAAAACTAAAATCATAAAATCTAAATAGGTTTTTGGCTCTTAATGAAGAAAAATGTTCTTCGTTTAGTGCAAAAAAAAAAAATGCCACTTGTAGGACTTATATTAACAAAATCTTAATTGTGGCTGCTATCAAAACATGTCTCTCTATAGTTAAAAGGAACTTTAAGCCATTTTCTATCAGCAAAAGGGGATTTGCAGCCTGTTTTTAACTGAGGGAGGCTAGATAATGCTGAGATCAAGAAGTATGCAGTAACATAATGCTAGCGCCATCTGAATGAAACTTTACTTCACTACTTAGACAAAAGGTATTCAATGTTCGTAGTATGTAGTTGAGAATTACCAAGTACAAACCCTGCTAAAAGAAAAAAAATCAAGAAATCCTACAAGTTTTTAAATCCTGAAATTAACATCAAGCTTGCTTGAGTGAAGTCAGTCACCATTTCAGGGACAGCATTTATAATGTCATCTCATTTAAATCCTTACCAACACCCTACCTTGAGACATTTCAGTAAAGAAGGCAAAAGAGGCGCTTGAGAAAGTTTATGCTTCCAAGACGGCTGTAGTCGCACGACATGCCCCAGCAACGACAGGATGGATAAACGGGTGGCAGCTTTGCCCACGTACTCATTAATTTTGTCCAAGAGGTGCTGAAAAGAACAAAGGACATCCTCACATAAACAAATGAAGCTAACCCAAACTCAGGCAGTAACGATGGACTCCACTCCCTCAAGTCTTTCCTCTGGTGTAAACTGGTAAAGAGATCAAATCCAAGATTTTCAAAACCATGTGAGGGGGAAAAAAAAAAAAAAACGCGAGAAAAAAAGAAAGAAAGAAAAAAGTTGTGTTTGGCCTGTTAGAGAACAGTCAGTTTGCACACTCCTCAGTGACCCTTCAGTGAGAAAGGATGCCCACAATACAGAGCTGTAAGGGGTCAGTGGTTCCTCTGCGGTCTCTTGCTCCACTCTTGTAAGAACCACTGACCCAGGCTGCAGCCATGAAGGATCTGGCAGGATGTAACTGCTGCAACATCCCGCACACATACTTTGGCCCTAAACATAAGTCAGACATTAGGGAAAGTTACCACACAGCTCAGAGTAAAGAAAAAAAAAATGTATTGTAAAAGGCACACATTGGCAAGGTTCTCAAATTCCAAAGGAGTCATTCTCACACACGAACTCAAGACTTACCAAAGTCTGCAATTACAATGCTTCGTTAGCTATTTAACACAAACAAAAATAAAAGCAAAAGGCAAACACAATGAAGCCCTCCAAGAGCCTGGTGCTAGAAAGCAGGATTCATTAATCAGCCATATAAATTACCTGCACCCTAGGGATTTTCCCATATTGATAAAAGCCTAAAAATTCTACTCAAAGCATGGGCCTAAAGATGAACCCCCTACAGGCCAAGAGATCACTATGCAGTACTGTACCAGAATTGTGATGTTTCTTTAACCCATTATGTACCCTTGCTCCTCAATTTTATAGGCATATAACCAATATACATATATGAATGTGTGTGTGTGTGTGTGTGTGTGTGTGTGTATTCCTATATAAAGGATGCTGGAACATCCAGGGTTAAATAAAAAAGATCTTTAAAAAACTCTGAAATAGATTTTATTCTGCAAACTTCTCAGGAAACAAAATTATTTTTCTTTATCGTCATAACCTGGGAATAATGTCCCTCGTGGCATACAGAAGTTGCAGGAAGCAGCTCTGGACACACTGTGGCGTGGATTTGCAGAGAAGCTGTTACATGACTCTTCAAGACACATGCAATGCCCTCCTACCACATTTCGGCAGTTACCTTATCATGTGGCTCTTGCAAGGTAGTCAAGATGTGCAACGCTGGCTGAGAACTGGTTTCCAGGTAATAGTCCACCAAGGTGTTTACAAGCATGGGACCACGGTCTAAATACAGAAAGGGGTAATTTATAATACTTACTTCCTTTAACATTATAATTTATTTCAATGCTGGCTGGTATAAAATCCAGGTGTTTCTTTATATGCTACTCAGAGTTTCATGAAGCATTGTATTTGGGCCTCCCTAAATTCATTAGAGTTTAAGAATAAGGTAATTCCAAAGTTATTTGCCTAAATATCCTAAAAGCATTATGAAATGCTATCATTTACTTTTTATTATTTTTTTAATCACAAAAGTCTGTGACTATTGGTAAATTTAGGACTGTATAAAATACGTAAAAATATAAACATATAAAAAAAAAAGTATGGAAAGTGAAAGTCCCCTCACCACCCACCCTACCCAACTCTTTACATGAATACCCTTAAGTTCAGCTTCCCTGCTTGTATCTTCACTCACATATCCACACAGACATGTCTGTGTATCTGTTTTCTTCCCCTTAACAATATATCACAGACACCTTTCTGTGATGGCACCCATGGCCTGCCTATCTCATCTTTTGACTGAGTCCCCATTGCTCCATTGCACAATAATTAATTTAACCCTTCGTCTACTGAAGGATACTTGGGCTCTCCAATTTTTCACCGTATTTCACTCAAGGCAATAATGCAGATTCTTGGAGATGGGCCAAATGGTATGTTTTCAATTTGACTGACATATACTACAAAAAGGCTAACAAGCCAGGCACGGTGGCACATGCCTGTAATCCCAGAGGCTTGGGAGGCTGAAGCAGGAGGATCGCGAGTTCAAAGCCAGCCTCAGCAAAAAGGAGGCACTAAGCAACTCAGTGAGACCCTGTCTCTCAATAAAATACAATAGGGCTGAGGATGTGGCTCAGTGGTAGAATTCAATCTCCAGTACCCACCCCGCAAAAAAGGCTGAACAATTTATATTCCTATTATAACAGTGCCCATTTCTCAAATCAATGTTAGACTTTTATCAACCTGGTAAGCAAAAAAGGGTTCTGTTTACATTTCTTAACTGTCTGATTAAAGAGAGATTGAACACTTATTAAAAACTACATATGAGGGGCTGGGGTTGTGGCTCAGCGGAAGAGCACTTGCCTAGCACATGTGGGGCCCTGGGTTCAATTCTCAGCACCACATAGAAATAAAATAAAAGTATTATGTCCAACTACAACTAACACAAAATATTAAAAAGAAAAATAAAATTACACACATGATTTACTCTGCCTAGATTTCACTTTTAAATTCTCAGGGTAGAGGAAGTTAGAAGAAGGTAAGATGAAATAAAAATGGCAAAAAAATGTGAAGCTGTGTTCATGGAATTCACCGTACTGTGCGCACTTCTTTGTGTGTATATCTGAGTGTTTCTGTAACTAAAAGTTTAAAGCACTTACTGCATGAACTAACCAACGTATGCCCTCTTCTGGTGGTTCTAAGAACACCCTTAAAAGGCTGAAAACTTCTATTTGTCAGCCAGACTCATCTTTTCTTGTGAGCAAATTAAAAATTATGTTCCCTGGCTTACCAGAATTGAGGTTCTCTTTAAAGACAGCTGTCACATCATCACGTACGCCCAGGGTAGGGGAATCCAGCATGGAAAGCAGCTCCCCAACGTTTGCTGGCTGGGCCATTCTCTCACTTGACTGTGTTGTGCTGGCTCCAGGACGTGCATTAAAGGCTTGGACGGCTCTTCATTTAGGGCTGCTACCAGACTGCATGAAAAAAGAAGATGGATGGTGTGACAAATGTCCCCATTTTCCTCACAACAAACCACCTGCAAGACAAATCAGCACATGGGTTCAATGTAGTGAAAAGTTTGGCCAGAACTCTGAATAAATCTGCCTTTGACAGATGTATGAAGCAAGGAGAGCTCTATGGAATTCCTCATAGAGGAGCCTAAGACAAGATACCATTCACAACTGGTCACTGCAGCAAATGAACACTAGGCTTTATGCCTACCTCTGATTCTACCTTGGCTTCTGGCTGAGGCTGTGTTTGTGCTTCAAACGGATCTAAAAAGTAGACAAAAAGTTTCCACAAAAAGAACTATAAGCATTCTACTCTCTTGATGACCCTCCCAACAATGTCTAAAAGTTAGAATAGCTGGTTAGGCCACACTTTGGTTACCCAACACCCGCTGTGAGCAGGGGTCATTTCTGTTTCACCCCACACTCTTCATCACAGACATCTATTCTATACCCAAAGGCTCACAGACAGAGAGACCATCAGAACAAACCATGAAAGCTCAGCTCTTCACAAAAGGGGAGCAACTGCCTTATCTTTATGTACAAAAAGCAGCTCATTCCCCAAGTATAGGAACACATTTATGGCTGATTTCCGCTGCCAAGTTAGGTCTCTAAAACTTATTTTTGGAAAGGAATGAGACATTTATAAGACAGGATCTACGTGCCTTTACAACCATCCCTGTGTATCTCTTTACACTACTACAGGGTGACTGGCACTTCTGTCAGCATGGTACAGGAAGGGAAACAGACATCAAGCCCTTTGCTCAGGGTCACAGAGCAAGGAAGAGGCAAAATCAGGCAAGACCTAATATTTGAACCCAGATCTGACTCCAAAGTCCCAATAAGCCCTAAATTGACATCAGATTATCTTATGATTTTGATCATCACTGCAACTATGAGGTAAGCAGGAATTGCCTTTATTTTATAAATGGGAATATTGCTATCCAAAAAAGGCTAGATAATTTTACCAAAATCAGACAGTAACATCTAACTTCAATAGTCCAACTCCCAAATCAATGATTAGCGATGCCCTTTGCAGCCATATAAAAACATTTTCTTATCTGCTTTCCTTTCAGTTAGGTAATACACGGTTCCAAAGCTGTAGAATGCATCAAATCTACCAGGGATGCACATTAGAAATGTAATGTTCTGGGACCATTCCAAAATGGAACTGGGGGCTCAATCATCTATACTTTCCTAAGGACCCCAGGTGATGCTTAAGGAGGTGATATTCAGGCCTGTTTGAGAAACACTATGCTAAAGAAAGACCCAGCTAAACAGTTAAGCTTCATTTGTAAGGATGCCGAATTTGCAGGGCCCCAAGAAACTGTCAGGTATTAACTCACTGTGCTCTCACTTAATTAGAATCCAGTGACACTCACTGATTTGGCTATTGGTGAGTCAAAAGATTCACTGAAAAAATCAACTGAAATGCATAAATGCATTTCTGAAAGCAAATCATAAATACAGGAAGTTGCTGGCTCATACCCAAAAGTATAAATCTTACAGTTAAATCACAAAGGAAATCAACTCCAAAGTGTTGAGAAATATGGGACCACAACTGGCAAGAATCTACTGTGAAAGTACAAAACTGAAAACAGAAAAGAATGTCATCTTATTGTGAACTGGATTACATCTACAAATGAGGACAAGGCCAACCTATCAACCCTCACCACTCACTAAGGACTAAGAGAGTGAGGGTGCAGAGGTGGGGCACAGTACCTGCTGCGCTCTCAGTCACCAGCACTGCATGTCATCGTGAAAATCACCAGTCAAAAGCTTTGGGTCGCCACTTTCAAGATAGCCTTTTAAGAGCACATTTCTCTAGCCATATTTATTTCTACTTTGGGTAAATCACAAATGATTCTCAATTAGTGATAAAGAATACAGTTCATAAATCTGAAAGTTATCCTGCCCCCTGGTTTGGTTTTATTCCAATTAAAATTGCTACTTACCTACTCTAAGTCTAGTGAGATTTTTGTGTTTGCCTTCTGAGTGTTCAAAAGACAACAGTGTCAGATCTGGTCTTCCCAATGCAGGCTGCTCCTGAGCACAGAGTGACAGGAGCTCAATTTTAAACAAAGATGACAACCATCCAGCCAAAGTGCTGAGAGTCAGGGCTAAACAGCTTAGGGACCTAGCTGGTTTTTCAGTTTTTAATGGTGAAAAGTCTGTTTTTGGCAGTTTTCTCTTTGCAAATGGTTTATAGAATGCAAAAATAAGGTTTTACTCTAAAACACATTAGGATATTTCTGGCAACAAGATTTTTCTCCTTGGTTCTCAACTTTTTACACATATTTTTTAATCCCCAGGAAAAAGACAAATCTTAGGCTTTTTGTGAGACCCTTTGTATATGTAACCTCAGTTCAAGCATTTCTGATATTCTAAAAATCCCCCAATAGTTAAATTATAAGCTTTGGAATCAGTCCCAAAATTGGAACATTTCTTTTTAAACTTACTCAAATACTTCTCAGGGCATACTAACCTTCAGGTGCGAAGCATGGAAGGCAGACTTAGCGAGTGCAATGCAGAACTAAATGCTCTAGTGGAACAACGCATAGGTTCCGTGGGGACACAAAGGAGGGAAGGGAGCAGCTCAGCTGGACACGGTGTTGCATACTTGCTAAACACACCTTATAGCCTGTGGAGAGCTGGCACCAGACACACTGAAGCACTCACTACAAACAGCTAGACAAAGTTGGGTTACAGGGGTGCAACTTTGGGGTTTATATATTGTCCTTGGCTCCTTGCATTCTCTTTCTCTGCTTCCTGGCTACCATGAGCTGAGTGAGTAGCTTTCCTCTTACACGTCCTTCCTCCCTGTTGTCTCACTCAGGCCCAGAACAATGGAGTTGGGCGACCATGGACTAAGACACCTGAAACTGTGAGCCCAAAATAAGCTTTTCCTTTTTCAAGTTGTTCTTTTCAGGTAATTTGGTCACAGCAATGAAAAGCTAACACACACTACTCTCAAGTGTCTAATCCTGACCTTTTCAAACACATTAAAACTGGTCCTTGCTCAGGGCCTTTGCACTTGGTGTTCTATATCTGAAATGCTCTCCTCTCATATCCTTGTATAGCTAACTCAGGTCTCTGCTTAAAATGTCAGCATTTCAGAATCACCTCTGCTGACAGCCTGATCTTAAACAGCAGGGGGTCTATTAGTTACAATGTTGGAATAAAATATACTTTCTAATCATGAGGAATCTTTTAAAAATTGTTATATTACACATACTAATTGTACCAAATGATGGGTTTCACAGTGGCATTTCCATACATGCACAAGGAGCTTTGATCATGCTCCTCCTTTTCCACCCACTGTATCCCCAGCAAGACCAATATTCCCTCTTTTGTTTCCACACATGAGAGAAAACATGCAATATTTATCTTCTTGGGTCTGGCTTATTTCACTTATCATTA
The DNA here is from genome assembly GCF_048772815.1 of Callospermophilus lateralis. Classification (NCBI taxonomy): domain Eukaryota; kingdom Metazoa; phylum Chordata; class Mammalia; order Rodentia; family Sciuridae; genus Callospermophilus; species Callospermophilus lateralis. The sequence continues at coordinate 4,098,147 of NC_135306.1, read as the reverse complement.
TGTCTTTCAGCTCCATCTATTTCCATGCAAATGGCAGAATTTCATTCTTTATGGCTGAATACCCCATTGTATATATACACATGCCATTTTTTTAATCCATTCATCTGCTGATGGGCACCTGGGATGATTCCATATCTTGGTTACTGTAATGATGCCACAATAAACACCGGTACACAGGTGTCTCTTTCGTATGCTGAGTTCACTCCTTCATATATGTACCCAGGAGAGTTACAGCTGAGTCATACAGTAGTTCTATGTTTAGTTTTGAGGAACCTCCATACTGTTTTCCATAGTGGCTATACTGATTTACATTCCCACAACCAGTGTGGGAGTTCCTTTTCCTCCACAACCTCACAAGCATTCACTAATGTTTTTCAATAACAGCCATTCTAAGATACAATCTCAATGTAGTTTTGATTTGCATTTCTCTGACGGCTAAAGATATTGAGCATTTTTTCATATAATTATTGGCCATGTGTAAATTCTCAAGTTTCTATCAGATCATTTACCCACATATTAATAGATTGTTTTGTTTTGGCTAAGTTTTTTGTATATTCTGGATGCTAATCCTGTCAGATGAATTACTGGCATTCTGTGGGTTGTCCCCTTCCTCTGTTGATGATTTGTGGTACAGCTTTTTAATTTGAGGTAATCCCATTCATCAATTCTTATTTTTGCTTCCTGGGCTACTGGAATCCCAACACTGCCTACACCAGGATCTTGCAGTGTGCCTGCTTTCCTCTAGGAGTTTTAAAGATTCAGATCTTACATTAAGCTCTTTAGGGCTGGGATTGTGGCTCAGAGGCAGAGCACTCGCCTAGCACGTGCGAAGTGCTGGGTTCAATCCTCAGCACCACGTAAAAATAAATAAATAAAGGTATTAAAAAAAAAAAAAAAAAAGCTCTTTAACCCACTCTGCGCTGACTTTTGCACAGGGTGAAAGTGAGGCGGCTTCAGTCTTCCACGCTTGCATGCAGTTTCCCAGCACCCTTTGTTACAGAGGCTCTCCTTTCGCTAATGTATATTTTTGGCATCTCTTCATCTCAAGAATCAACTGGCTAAAGATGAACAGATTTCTTGGTCTATTGTTCTGTTCACTGTCCTACAAGTCTGTATTTATGCTAATATCATGCTGTTTTATCACTACTGGAGTTAGTTTGAAATCAGGTATAGTGCTGCCTCCAGCATTGTTCCTTTTACTCAGGATGACCTTAGCTATTTAAGGTCTTTTCAGTTTCCATAGGAATTTTAGGACTTTTTTCCCCCTAGTTTTGTGCAGAAAGTCGCTGATATTTTGACAGGAATTGCACTGAACCTGCAGATCACCTTGGGTAGTTTTAACAATATTAATTCTCCTAATCCATGAATATAAGCCATCTTTGTACCTTTGAATGTCTTCTTTAATTTCTTCAGTGCTTTGTAATTTCATTGTAGAGGTTTTTCACATCTTTAGATTTATTTCTAGGTATCATGCATGTGAACGCGCACGAGCGCGCGTCTGTGTGTGTGTGTGTGTGTGTGTGTGTGTGTGTGTGATGTGGTGTAATGTGAACGTGACTGCTTTCCTAAGTTCTTAGCAAGTTTGTAACTGGTATATAGAAAAGTTACTGATTTTTTAATATTGAGTTTATGTCCTGCTACTTTACTGAAATTGTTTATCGTTCTAAAAGTCTTTTGGTGGAGTCTTTTGGGTTTTCTGTTATATATTCATATCTTCTGCAAACAGGGATAATTTGACTTTCTCCTTTCCTATTCAAATGGTTTTTATTTCCTTCTCATCTGATTTTTCTGGCTAGAATTTCTAGTACTATATTGAATAAGAATGGTGAGAAATAGACACCCTTATCTTAAACCTGATACTTAGAGGAAATGTTTTCAGTTTTCCCCTATCCAATATATTGGCTACTGGTTTATCACATAGAACCCTTATTATGATGTGATACAATCATTCTATATTTATTCAGAGCTTTTATCACAAAGAGATGTTGATCTTCATCAAAGGCTTTTGATGCATTTATTGAGATAATTGGGGAGGGGTGTTGTTGTTATTGCTTTGTTTTGTTTTTGTTTTGTGATGGTGGGGACTGAACCCTGGGCTTTATGCATGTAAGGCAAGAACTCAACCGCTAAGCCACATTTCCAGACCTGATTATGTGGTTTTATTCTTGATTATGTGCTGTATTACATTTATTGACATGCATATATTGAACCATTGTAACAAAACCAACTCGACCACAGCATATGCTCTTTTAAATGTGTTATTGAATTTGATTTACAAGTAATTCATTGAGGACTTTGAAATCTTTGTTCACCAGGGATACTGCTCTATAATTTTCTTTCTTTGTTGTGTCCTTGAGAAATTTTGATAGAAAGATAACACTGGCTTTGAAGAATGAAATTAAGGTTCCTTCTCTATTTTATGAAAGAATTTGAGGAACATGGGTATTAATTCTTTCTTAAAGTCTGGTACAATTCAGCAGTGAATTCCTCCAGTCCTAGGCTTTGCTTTGTTGGAAGATTTTTTACTACTGTTTATTATTGATCTATTTATTTAGTTATCATTGATGTATTTAGTTTTTTTTAAGGTTCTCCTGATTCAATTTCAGTAGGTTATATGTGTCCAGAAATGTGTTCATGTCTTCTAGATTTTTCAATTTATTGGCATATAGTTTTTCTTTTTTCCCTTATATTTTTAAAAATTTTGTTTTAATTAGTTATACATGACAATAGAATACATTTATGCACTTTGATATATCATACATGGATGGGATATAATTTCTCATTTTTCTAAGTGTACATGTTGCAGAATCATATTGGTCATGTAGTCACATATATACATACAGTAATAATGTCTGTTTAATACTATTATCTTTCCTATCCTCACATCCCATCCCCTTCCTTCCCATCACTTCCCTCTACCTAATCTAAGGTAATGCTATTCTTCCCTAGTGACCACCGCCTTACTGTGAATTAGCATCTACATATTAGAGAAAACATTTGGCCTTTGGTTTTGTGGGATTGGCTTATTTCGCTTAGCATGATATTCTCCAACTCCAACATTTACTGGCAAATGCCTTAACTTCAATCTTTTTAAAGCTAAGTAATATTCAATTGAGTATATATACCACATTTTCCCCCCACATTTTTTATTGGTGCATTAGTTATATATAATGATGGGATTTGTTGTTACATATTCCTAAATGCACATAATAGGCATTGTGTTTTTCAAAATATTCCTTAATGATGCTTTGAATTTCAGTGCTATCTCTTATGATGACACCTTTTTTTCATCTCTAATTTATTTGGATCTTTATTCTTCTGGGTTATATAAAAGTTTGTCAATTTCGTTTATCTCTTCAAAGAACCAACTCTTACATTCATTGATCCTTTGATTATTCTTTTAGTCTCTACTTCATTCATTTCTGCTCTCATCTTTATTTCTTCTACTGATTTGGGGTTTGATTTGTCTTGATTTTCTTTTTTTTTAAAAAAAATCTTTTTTAAACATTAAAAAAAACTTTTGTCAGTGGATCTTTATTTTATTTATTCATATGCAGTACTAAGAATCAAACCCAGGGCCTCACAGATGCTAGGCAAGCACTCTACCACTGATATACAATCCCAGCCCTCCCCACATTTTTTATTGGTACATTTAGTTGTATGTACTGATAAAATTTGATGTTACATATTCATACTGCACACAATATATAACAGTATAATTTAGCCAATATCACCCCACGGCTGTTCTTGGTTTTCTAAGACCTTGATATGCATTATTAATGAAGTTGTTAAAAATGTAAACGCTGATATAAAATTTCCTTAGTATTGCTTTTGCTGAATCCCACAGATTTTGGTACCCTGTGTTTCATTTGCATTTAATTCAAACAACTTTTAAATTCTCCTTACTTCGTCAATGACCCTCTGTTCATTCAAACATATCAATCTCCATGTTCATATATTTCTTCAGTGTCTCTTAGTGATGATTTCTAGTTTCATTCCATTGTGATTATGTCAGACGCAAGGAATTATTTCAATTTTGTGAATTTAGTAAGACCTGATTTGTAGCCTAATACATAGTCTTATTTTGGAAATTTCCATGTGCCAATGTGAAAAATAAATGTTATACACCCATTGGATGAACACTCTGTAGATGTCTGTTAAGTCCTTTTGATCTACAATGTCACTTAATGATGTCTCTAGTTTGATGTTCTTTGTCTGCATAATCTATCTATCGGTGACAACAGAATACCAAAGTCACCCACTAGTATTATTTAGGGGCCTAACTTACCTTTTATGTTTAGTAATATTTGTTTTATGAAATTGGATGTTGAGGGGCTGGGGCTGTGGCTCAGTGGCTGAGCATTCCCCTCACATGCGTGAGACACTGGGTTCAATCCTCAGCACCACATACAAAAATAAATAAATAAAACAAAGATTAAAAAAAAAAAGAAGAAAGAAATTGGATGCTGAATTCAGTACATATATAGTTGTTATATCTTCCTGATGTATTCTTTGGTAAATATGTAGTGACATTGTCTCTTCTAACTGATTCTGTCAGATATATGCATAGCTACTCCTGCTTGCTTTCTGATTCCATTTGCTTTAGATTATCTTTTTTCATCATTTCACTTTCAGTTTATGTAAGTCTTCACAGTTTCTTATACACACCACATTATTAGATCTAATTTTTTAATCCAATCAGTCTGTGTCTTTTTTAATTGAAGAGTTAAAGTCATTTCACAAGCCAGGTTCACTGGTGCAGCCTGTAATCCCAGGGATTGGGCCACTGAAGCAGGAGGATGACAAGTTCCAGGCCAGCCTCAGCAATTTAGTAAGACCCTTTCTCAAAATAAAAAGGCTGGGGGTGTAACTCAGTAGTAGAGTGCCCTTAGGTTCAATCCAAAGAACAGAAAGAAAAAGAGAGAGAGAGGCATAGGGAGGGAGGGAGGGAGGCAGGGAAGAAGAGTGAGTTAGTTTACACACCGTTATTGTTGAAATATATGACTTCTGCTGAGAAATCTGTTGTAGAAAGTTTTTGTTTTGTTTTTTCTTTTTTCTGGTCAAATCTATTTGGAGTTCTACATACCTCCTGAACCTGGGTGTCCATGTCTTTCCCAATATTTGGGAACTTTCTGCTATTATTTTATTGAATACATTTTCTATGCCCTCAGTATATAGCTTTCTCCTTCTGGCATATTAATTATATGAACATTTAATTTTTAATGGTGTCCCAGAGATCTTGTATATTCCCTTTGTTCTTTTTTGCTATCTGAACATAATATTTTGGCAGAGTCATCTTCGAGTTCCAATATTCTTCTGCTTCATTTGGTCTGTTGAGACTTTCAACTGAGTCTTTTTTTTTTTTTTTTTAAATCTGATTGAGCTTTTAATTGCAACATTTCTGTTTGATTCTTTTTCAAAATTTCCATCTCTATTGAATTGTTCATTCATATCCTGCACACTGTCCTCCTTAATTCATCTGTTCTCTTAAGATTTAAAAAATCATTCTTTGAATTTTATCCATGTCAGTATCTTTGGAATCTGTTACTCTGGAGTTATGAACTTTAATAGTAATGTTATTACCTTGTTTTTCCATATTTCTTGTGTTTCTATGTTGAGATCTGTACATCTGTTGGGATGTAGACCTTTTCTATTTTTATACGGTGGTCTCACCATATGTACTGCCTTTCTTCTGTCAGTGTGACCTAGAGTATAGGTTTGTTGTATAACACTGAATAATTTCCCTGTAGTTTCTTTGGTTGATCTGTGGGTTTGGCACAGAGTGTACCATATCAGGGTTGGGGAGACCCACTGTACCTGGAAGACAAGATTGGGGACACTCTGGTACTTCAGGAAGATGTGGTGTGAGCAGCACAGTATGTGGGATGTACTCTGTGTTTACGCCTATTATGGAGTGTTAGCCTGTATCAGGAATTGGGGGTTTACACATAGCTGTTACTTGAAAGAAATTCTGATGCTGGTTCCTCAAGTTGTGTTGAAGGGCCTGAAGCTTTTGTCTTGTAATTGGAGACTGGTGCAGATCTAGGTACTTCACAGGAAGGGGCAGGAGTAGGAATCACAATTCCCCATCTGTGGGACTCACCCTTCAGATTTATCAGCCCTTGTTATGGTTTAGATATGAGGTGTCCACCAAAAGCTCATGTGTGAGACAATGCAAGAAAGTTTAGAGGTGAAAGGATTGAGTTAAGATAGCCTAGACCTAATCAGTGCATTAAAATACTTGAATGGGTTAACTAGGTGGTAACTATAGGTAGGTGGGTAGAGTGTGGCTGGAAGAGTGGGTCCTGGAAGCATGCTTTTGGGGTATATATTTTATCCCTGGTGAAGGGAATGGTCTCTCTGCTTCTTGACTGTCATGTCCTGAGTTCCTTCCCTTCTCCATACCCTTCTGCTATAATGTTCTGCCTCACCTCAAGACCAGAACAATGAAGTTAGCCATCTATGGCCTGTGACCTCTGAAACTGTGAGCGCCAAATAAACTTTTCCTTCTCTACATTTGTTCTTGTCAGGTCTTTTGGTCACAGTGGCAAAAACAGCCCTACTCAATCTAATCAGGTATGGCTGCCATTGATGTAGAGGACCTATATAGATATACTGTCATTAACCACTGTTTTTCCTCTCTGTTACTACATGGGGTTATCTGCCCAGGAACCAGACCTCAGTCACCTACTACAAGTGCCAGCTCATGGACGGATCAACAGCAGGAGTTTTTGTCCCCCAACCCCTCTTTTCTTTAAATACAGTGTCTTCCAGGGTTCCGGCAGGACCAGAGATGGGCAGAGCTATAGGCTTAATTCCTGAGCTGGCTTGCACCAAATTTACACTCTACAACTGGTCGTCATATTTGATCATACAGAACACTTATGATCAACAAACATGGAAAGTAGGGATTTAGCAAAGTTCAATTTCAGTATCTTTATTCATCCAAAATCTGATATTTGGCTTTGGCTCCTAACTGTGGAAGGTCTTAAGGCTGAACAGTTAGCTGCCTCAGTGGCAATTCTAGCATCCTTCACCTTATGTGTGTGATAAATAATTTTTATGTTCATGTCACTACCATTATACCTATCTACAAAACATCAGTAATGGGGATTAGAAAGAATTTAGAATGTTCATCAGAAAGTTTAATGGTAGATCAACACCTGAGTATTCATGAAATATAAAGTGAGTCAAATGAGTCCTGTGTCTCATAAGTTGAAATTCTGTCAGTTTAAATATAAAAGATATTTCTTATGAAAGTAAAGATCTCAATTAACGATATATGTGAGTTTTATGTTAAAAAATGAAGAACTTTTAGATCACTAAATGTAAAGAATATTAAAAGAGTGATTTAGCTAGATAACTTTGCAAATAACAGTATATGCTGTTTCAGTCAAATGTTTATAACAATTTAAATAACTCAGTTACACAACAGATACTATCTTTTTTTTTTGGAACCAGGAACTGAACCCAGGGTCATTTAATCACTGAACTACATTGCCAGCCCTTTTTATTTTTTATTTTGAGTCACAGTCTTGCTAAGTTGCTGAGGTTGGCTTTGAACCTGAGATCCTCCTGCCTCAGCCTCCCGGTAGGATTATAAACGTGTGCTACTGTGCCTGGCTGCTAAAGTATAACTTAAGTCTAACTTTCACATAACTGTTCTCCAATATTTATTACAAACAAAATAAATAACCTTTAAGAACTGCATTTAATTTGCAGTCTCACAACCAAAGAGTCACATTTAAGACTATGAGAATAAATTAAAATGTTGACCTTTTCATCTCAATGTTATATAAAAAAATTATAAACAAAAAAATCTATAATCACAATCAATGACATCCATAAGTCATTTTTAAGTTAAACATAGGTTCAATCCCCAGCATAACAAAAAAAGCAAAACAAAGCACAACAAATATTGGAAGTATGAAGAAAAAATTGTTGAGGAAAAAAAAATGAAAATACAAAACACATTTTACATTCACTAGCCAAATTTTAAAATACACTTCACAAAAATGCAAAAATGCTTCAAGACAATTTCTTATCATTTTTGAGAGGGGATGAGGAAGTTCTGTGGATTGAACCCATGGCCTGGTGCACATTGGGTAAGCACTGTTCCACTGAGCTACATTCCCAGTCTAGTTTCTTGTAGTTTTGCATCCATGGAGACAAAGCATCCACAAAGAGGTGTGTCAAAATAACCACTAAACATTGCCAGCAATTTTTAGTAGTTGAAGATGAAGAATCTTTGAGGCCTTCCAAGCTATAAATCTCAGGCAGAAGGATGCTTCTAGAAACTTCCACTAAAAACCCTCCTGAATGCTGTTTTGTCCAAGAAAACTGATGATGGGACCAAGGATGCCAGCCAGAGAGGTACCAGACACAGTCAGCCCAGCATGTAGCAGCACTCTCCAATGGCTTTTCCTAGCCTCAAATTTCAAACTTTTAAAACCTAACTACTAAAATGTAATATAACATAGTCATGAAAGATGTTTTAATAAAATCTGAAATTTATTTTTATATCCAGAATTTATATTATATGATGTTGTTACTCCACTTGGGCATCAATGACCTGAACACTTGACCCTGATTTTGGGTTGAAGTTCATATTAAATGAACCTCTTTAAAAAAAAAAAAAATGGAGTATCAAAAAAGCCACAAAATTTAAAAATGAAAAGTCAAACTTAGAAAGCTTTCCCCACTTACAAGAGAACAATACTTCCTATCACCTACAATGTGTAGTAAGTCCCTGTTTATAAACCAACAGATTGTTAAGGCACAAGTCTTAGCCTTATTTCACAATTCCTATGACACATGTGAGGTGACAGTGAATAGTAAGAGGCAAACCACTGAACCAAAAATGACTCACATTAGCAGTCTATGCATAAAGACAGTAGCCCAAACACCTCCCATCTTCCCTATGCCTTTCCTGTATACACACAACTCTATTACAACTGGCATTCTTGATGGTAAACTTGAAATTACAGTTCATTGATCAGTTAGGTGACTAAGACTAAATTCAGATCCACAAAAATGTCAGAGCCTCGATATTTATGAAGCATACATTTCTGGGGGTAAAATGACTAAACACATATAATATATTAATTCCTAAAAACAACTAAAACATATAATTTATCCCCCCAAAACTAATTTAAGACCATTAACAGATACAGCCATATTAAGATGTGAATGCTCAGACTTGGGCTACAATTCAGTGGCAGAGCACTTGCCTAGCATGGGTGAAGCACTGGGTTCAATCCTTAGCACCACATAAAAATAAACAAAGGCATTCTGTCCATCTACAACAACAAAAAGAAATGTAAAAGCTCAGCCAGGCATGGTAGCACGCCTGTAATCCCAGCAGCTCAGGAGGTGAGGCAGAAGGATTGCAAATTCAAAGCCAGCCTCAGCAATTTAGTGAGGCCCTAAGTACCTTAGTGAGACCCTGTCTCTAAATAAAATACGAAAAATGATTGGGTATGTGGCTCAGTGGTTAAGCGCACCCGGATTCACTCCCCAGTACCAAAAAAAAAAAAAAGGGCTGGGGATGTGGCTCAAGCGGTAGTGCGCTTGCCTGGCATGCGCAGGGCGCTGGGTTCGATCCTCAGCACCACATACAAATACAATAAAGATGTTGTGTCCACCGAAAACTAAAAATAAATATTAAAAAAAAAATTCTCTCTCTCTCTCTATCTCTTCTCTCTCTCTTAAAAAAAAAAAAAAAAAAAAATCCAAATGCTCACTCACTTCTCCACCCAGGATGGACATTATAATCATGTGCAGAGCTAATAAAACCCTGAAGTCCCACACCAAGAAAGTTAAGGACAGGGGTCCAGACATCACATTTGGTTTGCTAATATAAGCCAAATGGATTTCTAAGGCTCAGTCAGTGTTGAGAACCTGTACAAAATGCCATGTCTTGGCAAACAGGCCTGAAATTATTTCATGGTTAGAACCAGGCTTTGCTGCTATACAAAAGCTATTTCTATCATAGGTCCAAAAAGTGACTACCAATATGACCTCAGGAAAATTGCATAACATCTTTGAGCCCAATTCCTCACCTGTAAGTTGTGGATACACCAGAAGCATGCTGTGGAGAAGAAAACAAGTAACACACAGGATACACCTAGCACAGTGCCTGGCATTGAGTAAGCAATTAATAAATCAGTAGTAATTTGACTAATTACTTCAAGCCACAGAGGGGTCAGTGCCTGGCAGGCAGCTAAAACCATAAATGTGAAATCTTTGAATGCAAAGAAGCACCTGCTACTAATACACCCATGGACAGGGTGAGTAATTCCTTTCAACCTTCCCCCAACCACTAGACTGCATTTATACCTTACCTGTTCTGAGGAAAATTGGTACTTCAGTTTCCAGTGTTCTCAACTTGGTGTCTTTCATGGTCACTGGAGGGAAAACACACACAAATATGTGCATAACAGTCTTACAATGGAGTAATGTTCATCTGGTACAACTCCTTCCTGCTCCATCCTGACAGAGAGCCATGTGGTTTCTACTGGAATGAACACTTATAATTATTGGAAGCATGTGTCTCAGCATTTCTGAGCAGCTCACTGCTAGAAAATTCTTTATATGTGCTGTGCTGAACTGAGAATCTCTGCCTTTTGTTAACCATTGGAGCTACAGGGGACTGGGCAAGAGAAGCTCTAGAATAAGTTCCAAGTTGAAATCCAAGCTCTGCCACTTTTTAGTGGTGTAACTTTTAGCTATTTATTTTAAGTCTAATGCCTGACCTTGAGTCAACATTTTACCTGTAAAGTGAGAATAATAGCACCAACCTTGTAAGATCATTCAAGATTAACTGAGATGACACATCTTATTGGAGGACTTTGAGGCAGTCCCACAGGAAGGACAGTAAGAGGCACAAAGCACTGGGTGGGCCTGAACCGCCTTCTCACCCCAACCCCCTACACCCTGGCTTACACACCTTTCAATTTCTCAGCCAAGCTGCATCACATACCCACCTGAGGACTATGCACACCTGTCCCTGTGCCCTGCCACCTCCTAAACTAACTCTTTATCCTGAAGGTATCAACTTAAACACTTACTTCACCAGAGAAGCCTGCCTAGGTCTCGTCTTCCCCAACTCCCACCTCCAGACTAGGTCTTATGTCCCTTACTGCAGCCCAATTAATATGTGGAATTCGTTTTTTGGAAAAATTTAAGTTGCACTTTGAAGAAACTATAGCTGATTTAATACTCTAGGAGCTACCACAGTGTCTGCTTGTTGACTGAATGATTAAGAGTTAGAATGTTTCCTAGAAAAATAAAGCCTAATTCTGCCTTTAAGCAGCACTAAGTCTAATCCTTCTGATAGGCATAAAATACTTGTGAACAGCTATTTCTCAACTTTCTTCCTCTTTTTACCCTACTTTCTGTCAAATTATCTCATTATTCATGTTAACTGAGTATATATAAATACACTCCATTCTGCTTTAAAAATATTGGCCCTTCAATTATGTTTAGAAATGATCTGATCCCAAGACTGTAAACTCCACTGAGGACAGAGGGCATCTGTTTGGGTCACTGAGGCCTATCTTGGCATACAAGAGGCAAAAATACCAAGTTCAGGTCCTTAATATCTCATTAACTTTTTAATCACCATTCACAGGCTAAATATACAGAATGGAAGGGGGGCCTCATATACTATATACACCAATTGCACTGAACTCAGAAGAGACTAGAAACAAACTCTAAGATTTAAAATCCTGATTAAAGTCAAACAGGAGGACAAAGCAACTCTATAACAATTAAAATCTTTCACTCCAGATGACAGGGTAATAATAGTTCCACATGGAGCACATTCAGGACCTTCATGCCAATGGTCCTCAGAAATCCCTGCAAGCATGTAAGGCCACTGCTGCAGGCTGGTCAGCCCTTCAGAGGAATCAGCCTGGACACCCTTGCTCCACCAAGTCAGAGAGCTGCAACTGGTGCTGTGTCCTCTCATCTCAGAATCTTTAAATCTGCTGTTAGCTCAGGAAGTCATGTTGACTTCCTCTTACAATTAATCCCAACTGGATCTTTAACCTGAAAAGAAATATCTAAGGCAAGGGTAAAATTAGCATACACCAAGATGAGACCTTGCCCAGACAAGATCACTGAGCAAGATAAAGTAACTACCAGTGGAAAACAAACAAGGTTTTCTCCAGTGCTCAACACTAAGACTCAACATCTTAATCATCACAATTAAAAAAAAAAAAAAAAGTAATGGGACTTAACCAACATAATTTTTCATGCTGTCACCATTATTTATACTTTAAGTGTTCATTTACTTATATACACCCTGCCCTTCTGGGGTACTACTGGGTACCAGCATTCAGATCAATGAAGTGAGATATAATGTGTGAACCTACCTGGAAGTGAGGACTATTGATGTTAACACCTGTTAGAACATAATAACATCAACTCTCATTCTTCTAAAACCAAATGAAAAAGAAACATGCCAAAATCTAGATTTCTCCCTTTTTGCTATCTGCTCCAAAAGTTATGTTCTCACCTATATGAAACATTGTAACTTCACTCCTATAAGCAGTCTTTTTGAATAAAGAGCAGGTTTGAGGGGAAAGATGAGGGCTCCATGTTTTTGGTATTCTTCAAATAAACAGAAGGAACATACAGGTCCATTTGTTTTCACAGTTAATATAATTAATTTCATTCTTTAGGTGCTTGTAGATAGATAGCTTATATGCCTGGGATTACACGTGTACTTCAGAGTAAAAGCCACAGCTATCATGAGCAGAATCTGCACCTGCCCTAGACAAGATGCATTATGAGTGATGCAAGGGCTAAGAGCTAGGAATAACTTTATGAAATGCTAGTGGCAGGCACCTAAATGCCTTTAGTAAGTATTCTAGCTGAAATTGTGAGCTGAATATTCAGATATTTGGAAAACCAGTGTTGTGATGTGTGCCCTAGAAAACTAATCCCCAGGCTTCCCAAGGACTGTGACTGACATAAAAGAGGTAACTGCATATCAAATCACCTAAGAGAGTTTTGTACACATTTGTCTATAATATACAAAGGCAACTGCAGATATGTGAAGGTAGGTATTTCTTCATTTAACTTGTTTCCTACATTTAAGTTTTTAGCTTCAAGAATCCAAAGACAATTCACACACAAATGGACTACTGCATCATAAAAGTACAGTCTAGATAGAGCAGAAACATTACACTGTTGTGTTTATGTTCAGCTCTGGTTCGTGAACTCTCAGGTGATTTCTTAGAGTAATATTCTAACAATTGAACCAAGCTGCCTTCAGTACCAATGAACTAATGGTAAAATACTTGGTCCAATTTTTTCTTCTTATGGATGCACAGATAAGAAAGGGTAGAAAATACTGGAAGACGGGGCAAGAAATCTGCACTTAGTATGTGAGAGTAAAACAGCTGATGGCCAAAGGTGCCAGAATGTGTAGGCAAGAACAATTTAAACTGTCTCAGCAGTTACTCTCTTCTCAAGGTCACAGGAGCTGGAGCAGGAGAGCTCCAACTTGCCAGACTCTCTATTCAAAATTTCTGTCCTTTGGCACCTTGACAGACAGTTCACTAAAGTTCATATCTTATTCCAAAGGTGATGAATCCTCTAGCAATGTACCCGCGGGTCCAGATTTTGGTAAGGTGCATCTCTTCCAATAATATTACTTACATCCTGATTTTCTATTAGCATGAATAAAATTATATACCAAAAATACAGTCAGAGAGATATCATGTATGTTTCATAAAGTCACCATGTCAGAATTGAGGCTTCTGTAGGTTTCAAGTTTATAGGATCAAAATAGAAATATTTTAGGGTAGAAAGACACCAGGTTTGACAGTCTAGAACAGTGGTTCTCACACCACCAGCATCAGCATCACCTGGGAATTCGTTAGAAATGCAAATTTTTGGGCCCTGTCCCAGATTTCTGAATCAGAAACTGAGGGAGCAAAGGCTTTGAGGTGCTTCTGATTCCCACTATGATTAAGAATAACTGGCCTACAAAGAAGACAGAGGGAAGAAGGCAAGAAACATCATTCATTCATTCATTCATTCACATCTGCTTTGAAGCTCAAAAGGGAAAAAAATATACATAAACCTTGGGAAACTAATAGAATTCTGCCAGGTGCAAAGAAAAAGACTGAATGCCAAGCCTGAGAAGCATCTTGCAGGTTGTATATCCAAGTTCTTCACTTCTCTTTTACTGTGGCATCTAAGGTTGAATTTTCCAGTAAAGTGTAAAAAATCTTCCACCATGAAAGTTTAGTAAGATGGTTGGTGACACAAATAACACACAAGTTCACTTTGAAAAGACTTAAGCCTTCCTACCTACTGGTTTAAAGAAACCTGTTTCATACAACTCAGGTCCTTTTTTAAAAGCAATAATCCACCCAAAATCACTGGCTAGGATTTAAGCTGAGTTCATTAAGTCTCTGACATTACATCCAAAATTCCACGTTCGTATGCATTTTTTGGTGGTAATGGGACACAAACGGTAGAGGAAGGGACATAGCTTTTTATAGATTTTTAGAAGAAATAAAACCTGCCCCCACCAAAGTTAAAAACCACTGACCTCTGAGTTAATTAGGAGATGAACAGATCAGATAGTTTATCACAGTGCAAGATTAAACACTGGGGTTCTGGAGTCCACCAATCAATTCCTATCTCAGCTCTGTCACTGAGTAAGAGACCTTAGGCAACTTACTTCATATCCCCTAAGCCTTCAATTCCTTTCTTACTCTGCCCTCTTAAGGCTGTATGAAGCGTAAACAGGATTAGACATGTAAAAAGCTTAGCACAATGTTTGGCACATAGCACTCTATATAATCTCTCTTGTAACAACATACTACTAAATAAAATGTATTGCTGAGTACATAGCACGTAGCAGTCTATCCATTTAACACTTTGTGTTTGAAAGACCAATAAAAATCATTCTATAATTTAAAATGGATACACTTCCAAGTTTGTCACTATGTTCTGTGAAAGATGCAGATCCCACGGTCTTGATGACAGTAGACTGGGAAGGGAACCACATCTCTTCTTCCCAGCACTCCCCACAGCACCTTCTACCACATCACCAACTCCAGGCACGACCATCTTGTTGCTCCAACATAGTCCTCTAAAGCCATATGTTTACTTCACAGATTGACTTAATCAAAGCTGCTTTATTAAGGCACTTTACTCACTAGATGTCAATCTGAACACATTCAAACTTAAAATATATTCTGTTGCCCTCTTTTCCTCTGTACAAGACAAGTTAGAATTCCACAAGAGAACAGCCAACAAGAAACTAATGAAGTCCTGAGATCATGTACTTTTTATTTAAATATATATTATGAATTTTTATTCTATCCCATTAAAAAAGACATTAAATTATAAATTTTTAGTGCCTGTACGTTTAAGTTGTAAATCAGAGAAAGAATAATCTCCAACTGCTATTGGAAGGCTTCTTCAAACCAATTTAAATGGAAAAAATAAGTATTTCATGCAAACTAAATTATATTAGTTATCAACTGATGACCTGAGTTTTAAAAAGCTCAGTGTTTGAGTGTGTGCATTTGTACATTAATACATACACACATATGCAAACAACTACAAATTAGAATGCTACTGAGTATACTTTTCTTTCATGCCTACAGCTACTGAAACGACAAAACTAATACAAATGAAACCAATTCTTCAAAGAGAGTTTTATAATATAAAGAATTCATAGGGAATCGCCTTTTTAGAAATACTATGATATAAAGAATAAATACCTATCAAGTGAGCTAAAAGTCACCAATTCATCTTTTTTTTTTTTTTTTTTTTTCTTTTTCAGTACCAGAGGTACTATCTGCAGCCCTTTTTTATATTTTATTTAGAGACAGGGCCTTGCTAAGTTGCTGAGGCTGGCTTTGAACTTTCGATCCTCCTACCTCAGCCTCCGGAGCCATGGGATTACAGGCACGTGCCACTGGACTCCATTCACTTGATTATTACAAAACTATTGACACTTTGAGTCCATGAATTTAGTTGGAATGCTTAGCTGAAGCCAAAATGACTTTTAAATTCCAGAAATTTAGACTTACAGATACTCATTAGTTACAGTCCAACTCTTCCTTCACAGATGGAGAAACTGAGGCTCAGGGAACTTAAATAACTTTTTAAAAGTTTTTTTTGTTGCTGTTGTTTTTTGTTTTGTTTGTAGTACTGAAAATTGAACTCAGGGGCTTTCTATCACTGAGCTACATCCCCATACCTTTTTATTTTCTAATTATGAGACAGGGTATCACTAAGTTGCTTAGGGCCTCACTGAGTTGCTGAGGCCGGCCTTATCCTCCTGCCCCAGCCTCCCAAGTGGCTGGGATGACAAGCATGTGCCACCTGCTAAGTTGAATACTTTTTGATTCTTTAGAAAAGCTTGAAATATTGATGTATTGCTGTATTTGGCTCATTGGCATCCAAGAATATCCAGTTAACTCCAGGAGAAAATAATTGTAGTCCATCATGCCACTGGAACCTAGAAACAAACATACCTATAGCCTCACAAACTTGGAAAGAAAACAGAACTTTAAGTTCAAATAAGCTCTAATTCAGAGCCCAAAACTCATCCACCATTACACACATCAGAGGCTGGCTATTTTAAGAAATGCCTCTGCAATAAATTATAAATGAAAAGAAACAGTCAAACTGATGCTTTAAGCACGTAGTCATCAGGTCATCAACTTCCGGTGTATGAGAGAATTAGTCTTCTTCCAAAATGTTCCCAGTGACAGGGTGTCCTCAAAGACTGAACACTGTAGGTCTACCTACACAGGTCGGATGGATACCTGTGCTTTCAGATTCACTGCATTTTGAGATTCCTTGTTCATGGCATTTTCGTTATTCTGTAAATACTACACAAACAGGTATATGTTAGATTTACCTAGTGAGGCTGTTTAATTTCATCTCATGATTGGAACCAAGCATGCTCAGAAGGCCCTAAATTATAAAACAGCAGCAGTGACAGATGTCTTCACTCACCCAGTGAAGGAAGAGTACAACTGAGTCACAGGGTTTGAGATACCCCTGTTTAATTAAAACATGCAAGAAGGCTAGTAGCCTTCTTTCCAACCAGGAATTTAGGAACACACCAAGTGTTTATGACACCAGGAAATGCATGAAGCAAAGAAAGCTTACATCATGCAGACATGTGATGTAAGAGTATTTTGGATAAGATATTAACTTTGGTAAGAGGATATTTTCCATTTACATCTCCCATAAATATCCCTTAAGTTTACACAAAGTGGTTAGAGGAAGATTCTGCAGCTCCCCAGGGCAATAATAAAGAATGGTTCAGTGTTTCCGAGGAGCCTCATTTGCCTGATGCACGACTGTTATAGGTATATTTCCCTACAAAACCCTAAATCAGTTTTTATATTTGCATATTCCAGGTTTGCTCAGGAATGCTCAACTTAAGAATCACAGGTGGCTGCTCAGCAAACCAAAGGCTCCCATAAGATTAGGTTTGTAATGCTTCCTGAAATTTACTGCTCCACTTTCCAGAATGTTTGAATTCAGATGACTCCGAGTTGATCCCCAAATCATAAATCAAAATATCTCAGAAGAGTATTATTCTATTTTAGTACTTTTACAGCTTACTCTATGTAAAATGAAGTGCTATTTCCACACTTTCTATTTAAAAAAAAAAAAAAAGCAAGGATTATAGCAGGACTTCTTGCCATAAACACATCAGGTTTAAAAAATACCAAATACTTTCCAGCCTAATTTAGACTAGCAAGTTTACAGGCACAACACTATCAGAAACAAAAGCATAAGGCATATAAGCCAAGTGCACCCACCTTCAAAACGAAACACACACACACACCTTGACCAAATGATTAATTCTAATCACTTAATGACAGACCAGCTTTAGCAGTCAAATAAAAGAGTCATGTCTTCGAAATCCATCAGACCTCAGTTCCAATCCTCGCTCAGACTAAGGAGTGTGACCTTGGACAAGTTACCCCAACCTACTCTGGCCTCAGTTTCTCCATCTGAGAGGACTAGAGGTATTTATAGTAACCGCCTCTTCCTTTGAGCAAAACCAAATAGATGGTGACTGCAAAGCACTTTACAGGGCCTGACACACAGTCAGCAACCCACAAATGTTAGCTGCTGTTAGGAGTTAGGAGGGCCGCGCCCCCTCCGAAGTCTCCCTCATCCCAAACCCAAAAGACAGAAAGCAAAACTCTTTAGCAGGCAACAAAGAAAGCGCTTTAATTCCAAGAGGTGTCTAACTGCAGGCTCCACCAGTTCCTCGAATGAATGAATGAGCGGTTCTGAGAATAGCTGTCGCCTAAGAATCACCTCTGCGGACCTCAAGGTAACTGTCCTCCACCGTCAATTAAACACCCACGAGCACACCCGGAGCTAGGCACTGCAGTCATGCAAATTTCGGCAGAGCCCGGCGTGCAGGGCAGCTTTGGATGCCCACAAGCGGCCTCCATTCATTCTTCTCCGCCCCGCCCGGGTCATCTTCCGAGGCCCAGGACCAGGACCAGCCCCAGCCCAGCCCGGCCCGGCCTGGCCCGGCCCGGCCCCAGCGGCTGAGGGTCCCTCCCCCGCCCTCCGCGCCCGCGGCAACCTGTCGCCCACCGAGCAGGGCCGGCCCCGACGCCGCCTCGCCTGCTCTCCGCACACCAGGCCGCGTGCAGCCCACCCAGCGGCCGCCAGCGAGCGGCCGGGTGTCGGCCGGGCCCATCTCACCTCCTCGGGGATCCGCCAGCCCTGGCCGGGCCCCGGGGACCGGCCGCGCAGAGAGAGAGAGAGAGAGCGGAGGGCGCTTCTTAGCCCCGGCCCAGGCCCCCCACACCCAGCCGGCCCGCCCCTTGTCTCGACGCGCCGGAGCTTCCCCTTCGCGGGCCGAGCTACCAGGGCCGCCCCGAGGAGCTCTAGGCGAGAGGAACAGCGGACGCCCCCATACTCACCCACCTCTCCTCCCCCGCCGCTGTTTACCTCACAGTCCCTCCAGCCTACAGGGCGCCGCCATCTTGGACGCGCAGCACCTCCCCCTGGCGTGAAACGTCCACGGCCGCCGGAAGCCTCCGCCACGGAAAAGAGTCCCCAGGCGGGCCGCGCCTCGCACCCGAGTCCAGCGACGCGCGGCCGAGAACCGCAGCGCCGCCGATGGAGCGGACCGTTGCGCTCATCTTTGAGGCTGCGGGCTGCTGCGGAAAAGGACCAAGGAGCTTTTTCAGTGCAGGGGGCGGGGACGGCGGAAGGATCCCAAAGGGAGGCTGCCGTGAGATCTTGTGACTCCGAAGGAAGCGAAAGAAGGCCCGGCGCGACGGGAGGAGCCACGCGGCGCCGGGGGCGGAGCGGGTGGGGCGCTCACGTGACGCCGGCCGAGGCGTAAACAAGCCGGCCCACGGGCGTGGCGCGCTGCTGCTTGTGGTGCGCTCGGTGCTCTGGGGTCCTCCTGCGCGCGGCTCTGGGCCACTGTCCTGCTCCCCGACCTGTCTCTGCGGCCCGCGTGGGTGAAAGGCCTGCTCTTGAGCCATATGGTGGGGGTGGGGGTTGCAATCTCTCTTTTGCAGAATATTTGCAAAAGCGCGGCGCTGTGTCTCTGCAGAGAACCACTCTGGCTTGTGCCATCACGTTACCGACACTTCACACTTATCTACTCGTGACACCAGAAAAAAACAGCCCTAGTAAAAGGAGGCAGCCTTCCAGTCACAGACCTTGATTTGTATCCCGCTCTGCTACTCCTCGTGGTGACAAGCCAAGCTTCCGTTTCTTTCACTGAAATGGGCACAATATTCGCAATTGGGGGATCCAGGAGATACAGCATGGGAAGCGTTTAGCATAGGACCCCACGTCTAGTAGGTACTTAGTGGGTGATGGTCCCTAGGAGGCAGGGGGGGCAGAATGAAAGCCAAGAGGGGCAGAGAGCAAGGCAGGGCAGAGTCTAGCTGTGGTATCCAAAAGGCTTTGTGGAGTGGGCATCAGGCTGGGTGTTAAAGAGCAAAAATGGAAGAAAAGGGCATTCCAGGCAGAGAGAACCAAAGAAGCAAGAACCTTCAGCAAACAAATGGGGTGAGTGATTGGAATAACATGGAAACCAACTAGGTCACAACACACGTTGGCATGTGACTAAGGAGTGAGATGGGGAAGTGGCCAGCACAGTGGATGCTGTCAGAATTTTGAAAAGTCAGGGTGGTCCAGGGAAGAGCTAGTGCTGGTAGGATTGGTGCCCTTGTGGAATTAGAAAAGTATACCCCCTCTGGACCCACTGTCCCAATGAGCAGAGCCCAGCCCTCATATTCCCCCTCCCACCCACTCCCAAACCTCATGGGGGAACTTTGAGCAGTGGACACCCTTTAGAATCAGATTATAAAGCTTTCTCCAGAAGGCTTATGAGGAAGGTGGAAATTGAGCTGGGGAGTCCATGGTCCAAAACGTTACACAGGCAGCTGAGGAAAGCCAAGAGCTCTAGATTCAAAGCAGTTTGAATACAAGTTTTGTCACATGAAGAGAGATGGCTTGGAAAAAGTGTCCAGGGAGTTACCAGAGAGAAGGGGAAACTCAGGACCAGCCCAGTTCTTGACACACCTGATGGAAAAGAATTTCAGCATGTACCATTCAAAGACATATAGGTTTATTTAGGAGAGTAGATACATATTCGAGGGAAAATGTGGGCTGTCTTCAGATGGAGAGGAGAGACAGCAACCTGTTGGTGTGGAGATGAATATTCATAGAGGGATTATTGCTAGGGTCTGGCTACAGGGTGAGCCAGGTAGAGCTACGTGACTGCACGCCAGTGTGCCCTGTACTTGCACATTCCCCTCATGGGTTACAAGGGCCTGGGCCAAGGCATGTGCTCAGGAGCTGCCATTCTGCATGGGTGCATTTCAGTCCTTCATGAGTGTCTCCTGCATTCCAGGGGTTTCTGGGCACTTCCTTTGAGACTCAGTATTTCTCCCTTTATTCCCAAATTCCTATCTCAGTTTCTGCTCTCATCTTAACTCAGTGAGCCTTGGTCTCCTCACCTGCAACATAGGGTGATAATAATGGGCACTTGGGGCAGATTCAATGAGAGATTAAGATGTAATTAATGCAGAGCCAATTCCACCCATGTCAGATTTATTGTTAGCTTTGCTCACCACCAGTGGCCAACAGTCTCTGGAGTTGATCTGCCAATTCTTGTAGCTGCCCAAGCATGGTCCTTCTGGAAGGGGGAAGGAGTAGGGGGAAGAATCCACGTGCTCTCAGTTCCACAGGTCTGTAAACCAGATCACAGGAAGAGATGCTGCCTTTGCGTACTCACCAGTGCGGGAATTCAAGTTTGTTCAGAGATTTCTGAGGCCACCAGTGGCTGGGAGAGTTAAGGTTATTGAGGAGTGGGGTGGAGGGCTCAGGCACCGCTCCAGAGTGCTGACCCTAGAGTCCCGGCTCCCTACCCCACCTTCCTTGGCTCCATGACATCCTGCTGGAATTCACTCCCCCTGTAAGGGAGCAGGGGCACACAGAGCTCATCAGCAGCTGGCTCTCAGGGGGGCTGTAAATACATTGTTACTGTTTATACAGTGTTTGGAAGAAGAATGGTAATTGTTACCTCAATATGGACTGCCAAGGGCTTGTGAGAAGAGGCTGGGAGGGGAAGAAGCCTGCAGACGGCCCTGCCACCTGCTCTTACCCATCTGAGATGCCTGATATGTTTGCTTCTCTGAGGTTGAATTTTGTCACTTGGCAGAATACATGTTACTCAGACCCCCTCCTTCCCCACATCAGCCCAGAGTCTCCCATAGCAGGGGCCTCCTGTTGGTAGGTATTGCTGACTGTGGACACTGTTGCACTTGAGGAGGTACATTGCCTTTCCCCAGTTACCCTCTGAGGAGGTACATTGCCTTTCCCCAGTTCCTCACCAGACAGTCACAGTGCTGCCCCAGACCACTGAACCTAGACTAGGCCTAGCCAATCTAGCAAAGAGATTGGCCCACTGTTGGTCATGTGACTTGAGCACAGCCAACTTGAATGCTTCTCTGGGTCTTTATATATAGACATTAGAAGAGATTTCTCTCTTTCTCTAGGGGGTCACCAAACTGGGATGAGGAAGCCATGACCTTTCCCTTCCCCAGTACCATATTGAGCTATATGAGAACCCTGGCACAAAGAGAAAGGAGATACTGAGACAAGAGGGATGAAGGGACTGCAGGGTGTGGTTCAATGGTAGAGCACCTGCTAAGCTTATCCTCAGCCCAAAAAGGAGGAGAGAGATGGAAAGAGGAGAGCAGATGCTGGCTCCTGCATTTCTGGAGTCCCTGAAACCAACTTTATCTTGTTTTTCCAACTTCCACAAAGCAATAATTATTTCAGCTGATGCTGGCTTCCATGGGTTTGCGTCCCTTCTGAACAAAAGGCCTTCTGGAAGGATGAACAGGACTGGGAGGCCTCCGGAAGGACAGCATTAGAAACATCCCCCCACCCAGTGCCTGAAGCTCGTCCATTTGAATGTTCTCTGGCTTCAGCTTTCAGCAGTGTGCATGATAGCTCCTGGCCAGTCTCCCTAACTTCAGTGACCACACATCTGCAGAATCAAGACCAAGCCCCTCTGCAGCCCTGACCTCTCCTCTTGCTGTCCAGCACCATGTCCCCCAGTGCCCTGGACACCCAGAAGCTTCATGCCTGCCCTTCTCAGGCTGTCTCCACTTCTTCATATAGGCAGCCTCATCCTCCTGTGCCAGTCACTCTCCATTGGTCCTTCTTTCTCTGGGCTCCCCTCCACTGCCAAACCTTTGGCTTCCTGTTGCATTTGACCAAAGTGAGATGGGCTCAGAGGAGGAACAAGGAGCTGTCCTACCTGGCCAGCTGTGGATAACAGATCCTGCACCTGACCTGGCTTACCCTGTGTGTTAGCAGGGACTCCCTCCCCTTACTCCTTTTCAGTACCAGGGATTTAACCCAGGGGCACGTCACCACTGAGTCACATCCCCAGCCCTTTCTTGTATTTTATTGAGAAACAGGCGCTTGCGGAGTTGCTGAGGCTGACTCTGAACTCATAATCCTCCTGCCTCAGCCTCCTGAGCCAGTGGGATTATAGGTATGTGCCACCACACGTGGCCCTCCCCTTACTCTCAATACCTGGATGTGATCATAGTGTCCTGTGTCACTAGTCCCCAGGTACATCATCATCTCTGGTGTTTCTGAAGCTGCTCATACCTTTGTCTTTTAAATTATCCCACTGAAGATGCTGCTGGTTCCCACCAAGATCCTAACAGCTACAGCCAATTCTAAGAGGATCTGCCCATGATCTGGGGTACCCACTGTGAACCACTCCAAATTCATAGACAGTCTCACATACCTGTGCATACATACCTGATTGGACCTGGATTGGGCTGAAAACATCTCCCAAGCCAGCCAGAGTCTTCTTGAGAATTTTGCACTGAGATCCCAAGGCTAAGAGCCGGAGTTGGTTGAGGCTTGTAAGTTTGTGCAGCTCCTGGGACATTATCCAGGGAATGCAGACCACATAGAACACTCCTGCCTGGGTTTGTGTGACAAGGCCAAACAATTTTGGTCCCTGGGGGTCAAGTGGAGTTGGATCCAGTCAGGTCCCCTCAGCACCCTGGACAGCAGAGGGTAAACTGTCAAGAGACTTGCTGGGGAGGCCATGTGCCCAGACCAGAAGGGGGCAGACGTGATGCAACATAGGCCCCCTGAGGAGGAAGGACAGCCCAAGGGGCCTGGCTGTCCTTCCTGCTTCAGCCTGGAAGGTGCTTCTATATCTTTTCAATCCATTTCACTTTTATTAGCACCTTTTTCCATTCCTGGCGACCAAACAAGGCTGGTGGTGGCCAGAACAGTGTCCTTTCTTCTTCACCCGGTCACTCCTGTTCTTTCTCTACCAGCCAGCCTTCTCAGGGTCTCCAGCTGCCTAAGGACCCCTGCTCTGAGCTCAGCCCAGCCCACGTCCACCTCTGTTCCTTCAACCTAACTCCCTCCTCCCTGAGGTCATGTGGGTGGGCCTGTCTCCCACCAGGTGCTCATGTTATGCCCCCCCCCCCAGGTGGTGGGATGGCAATGTGGTCTCTTGAAACATCTCTGGGTCAAGGTCAAAATCCCGGAGCAGTGCGTACTGAAATACCCCTCCCCACCCGTACATATGTATAATTAGTGCAGGGTAATTAAAGGGGAAAAATAAAATGAAAAGCCAGGGACGTTGGCACCAAAGGTGAGATGAAGAGCCCCCAGAGGGAGCTGAGGGAGAAGAGAGTGTTAGAGTCCAGGGTGCAGCTACCCCCCTCAGTGGAGTGGACATATGAGGCAAGGTGCGTCCGGCTGCAGACAGGGGCTCTTTTGCTTACTTAGGCTGGATTTGGGGGGCAGTATTAATTCTCGAGAGCTGCCATGATAAAGTACACGGCTTGGTGACTTAACGACATGTACTCTTTGTCTCCCAGGCTGGAGGCCAGGAGTCCAAAATCACAGTATCTGTGGGGTTGGTTCTTCTGAGCTGCAAGGGGGAATCTGCTCCCTGCCTCTCAAATGCCTCCCGTGGCTTGCTGGCAGTATTTGGTGTTCTTTGGCTTGCGTCACATCACTTCTACATTCACACGGTGCTCCCTGGTGCTCCTTTGTATCCAAAAACGTCTCCTTTTTATAAGGACACCCATCGTAAGGAATTGGGGGCCCACCCAATCCTGGTACAATCTCATCCTAACTAATCACATCTCAACGTTACTGAGGAACTGTGGGCTAAGACTTCAGCGTGTGAAAGTTCGGGGGATAAATTCAGCCAAGAGCAGGGGTTAAGCTCCATCAGCTGTGGTTCAGGAAAGGGCTCTTATTTTTATGCATGCGTTCACCCCCATCCTCCACATCTAGCTCCCCCTCTCTCATAAGCAACCATTCTGACGCATAAGACGTGTATCCTTTTGTCTGTCTGTGTCCTTGCACAGTCCATTAGTGTGTGTGAGGGGGTGTCAATTCATGGAATTATGTTATGGATAGAAATCTTTCTCTTGTTTCTTTTCCCCACTTGGCATGATGTCTTGAAAGTCTGTCCCTGTTACTCTGTTCATCTGGTCAGCAACTTCTAACTGCTAACAATGACTCGGTGGTGTGAGTCTCCCGTAATCTACCCTCCGCCCTCCCATGGTGCCATCAGAAGCCACACTGAGATAATATCACTGTGCTTGTCTTCTTGTGGGTTCAGCTGAGAATGTCTTTGGGATATAAAACTAGAGATGAACCTGGTCTCGGTGTGTGGACTTACTATTAAGATACACCATCAAGGCCAACAAATATATGAAAAATGTTCGACACTACAGCAATTAAGGAAATTAAATCAAAGCTACACTGAGATTGCATCTCACTGCAGTCAGAATGGCCGTCATCTAGAATACAAATAGCAATGAATATGGAGAGGTGGAGAGGTGGAGAGGAGATGGAGGGAAAGGGACACTTTCACCCTGTTGGTGGGATTTAAGTTAGTGCAGCCACTGTGGAAACCATGTGGAGGTCCTCAAAAGACTAGGCATGGACCACCATGTGACCCAGCTGTGACACTCCTCAGTATTTGTTCCGAAGAATTGAAGTCATGATGCTCCGTGGTCCATGCACACCCGGGTTCAGAGCAGCAAACCATGGAGCCGGCCGAGGTGTCCGTCGGTGGGTGGACAGATGAAGAGAATGTGGTGTATTTGCACAATGGATTTTTATTTGGTCATGAAGAAAAATGAAATTATGTGATTTGCAGGAAACTGAAACTTGAGAACATTATGTTAAGCAAAATAAGTCAAACTCAGAAGGTCACCTGCTGTTTTCTCATATACAGAAACTAGAGGTAAAAAGGAAAAGAAAGGTAGGGGATTTCATGAAAATCTAAGGGAGATCATGGAGTAGGGAAAGGGGTCAGGGGAAAGGGGAAGTCTGGGCTGTGATGTTGGTCATGGATATTGTTAAATCATGTGCATATGCAAATATGTAACAAATCCCACCATTATGTACAACTGTAATGGACCAATAAAAAGGGGGGGGGGCGTCAAAGTGTTCTGGAGGCCTGCCCCCATCTGCATTCCCATGAGAAGCCCACCCAGTGTCCTCGCCCCTGCCAACCTGACATGCATGAGCTCTCTGACTGTTTGGTAAAGCAGAGCTAAAGTGAGTCTCCTTCTCCTTTCGATTTCCTCCCTGACCTAATGAGCGGAGCACCTCTTCATGCTCTTACTAGTCTTGTTTCTCTCCATATTTCTGGTTCTTATCTCTTGGCCCTTTTCCCGGTGGAGTTGCTGTCTCTTCCTAGCTGACTTCAGGGCGTTCTACCAACGTGGCCCTTGCTGGCTGGATGTTTCAGGTGCACCCTGAGTCTCCCATCTACCTATTAACTACCTCTCCTGTACATCACTGGGGAAGTCATTAATTTTGATGTTACCAAATGCATCACTTTTTCTTTTTGACTCTCTCAGTTTGGGTTTTTGAGGTTATCAAAGTGCCTTTTCAACCCTTTGTCATAAAACATATTTTTAAGCACATTCTACATTTACATTCTTATGTCTTTACATATGTATTTTGTATCTTTATGTTTTACCCCTAACATCTAGGGCCCTGGGAAGGCCTTGGAAAGGCGCCACTTGGATCTCTTGTTATGGAGCCTCGCAAATCCAAAATCTGCAGGGTAAGTTGGCAAACTTACTGACCAGGGAGTCACCACTGTGCAGGTCAAGGCCCAGGCCATCTAGGAAGAATTCCCTCTTGCTGGAGGGAGGTCAGTCTTTTGTTCTATTCAGACTTTGACCTGATTGGACATGGCCCACCCACATTTTGGAGGGAAATTCTCTTTACTCAAAGTCCACAAACTTAAATGTTAATCTCATCCAAAAACACCCTCATGGAAATATCCAAAATAATGTTTAACCACAGATCTGGCCACCATGGCCCAGGTAAGTTGGCATGTAAAATTACCCATCATATCAAGAATCTAAAAAAGAAAGTTTCTTAGCTTCTTACACCCACCGAGGGTGCGCTGAAGAGGTCAGACTGCTGCATTTGGCAGGGGAAGGCGTTGAGCAGCTGGAACTCTCTGTCTTCTCCACCTGGGGAGGTGCCTTTAGGGTATTTCTCCAGGTTCACTGAGCAGCCATAATACTCAATTTCCTTTGGAAGAAGAACACCTTATTTTGGAGATAAACAAATACAACAAAGATCACCTTCTGAGTAGTCTTATTTAACCAGTGGACTAGAAAGTAAGAAAAATCCCAGCTGAGAATATGATATAAATATTGGCACGGAGACACAAGCTGCTCAGTAGATCCTGGGAGATATCCTAAAGGTGCCATCCAGATCCCAGAGACCTCCCCGCTCAGATTCAGCAGTCGGACCTCTCTCCAAGTGCACCCTTCAAAGTGGACCACCTTTCCCTGGGTTCATCCAGAACAACACAGAGGCTTCAGGTCTTTCCTCTTCGGCTTCCTACCACCAATGGTGCAGTTGAAGTCCTTCACCTATGTGTTAGTTGTCTCTTGCTGTGTAACAAATAATTTTGAGACTGAGTGGCTTAGAGTGGTCTCTGTGGGTCAGGACACGGGTGAAGTTTAGCTGGCTAAAGATGCCTTGTGACATCAGCTGGGGTTGCAGTCATCTGGAGGTTTGCCTGGGGAAGGAGTTGCTCCCAACCTCACACATGTTTTTGACAGCATTCCTGCCTCATAGGCTATAGGATGGAGGTCATCCTCAGTTCCTTGTCACATGGGCCTTTCCACAGGGTATTCATAATGTGGCCCCTGGCATCCATCAGAGAGAGCAGGAGAATACCATCAAACTGGATAATAGTCTATTGTAATCTAACCTTGGATATATGGGAAATATCCCTTAGTCTGTTTTCTCTTACTATAACAAAATGCCTGAGGTGGTACAGCTTATAAAGAAAAGAGGTCATTTAGATCACAGTTTTGGAGGCTGAAAGTCCAAATAACATGTCTGGTGAAGGTTCCCCTGACTGTTTTACATCTTGTCAGAGGGCATCATGCTGGGAGAGTGGACAGAGAGGAGGAGATCATATGGTGAAGCAGGAATCCAGAGTGAGGGGAGGGACTGGGAGTGCTTTTGTTATTACAATCCTCTCTCCAGAGCTAACTCAGGTCTGGTGAGAACTACCTAAACCCCTTCCTAGGCAGCACCTCAGTGACTCACCCACTCCGCCCCACCTCTCAGGAGTCTCACAGCCTGCCAAGCCCCCAGCTCATGAACCCTTGGAGGACAGGCTCAGACCAGAGGCAAATCATAGGAACATTCCACCATTTTTTCTAGCCTATTCATTAGAAGGAATTCTCTGGGTCCTGCCACAGCACCACCGGCAGGGGGCTGGATCAGGAGCTATCATCATGGGGCGCTTTCATTCCAAGGCTTAGCACACAGGTTTTTGTTGTGGTTGTTTGTTTTGTTTTTGATATTTTTTAAGATGTTGATGGACCTTTATCTTATTCATTTATTTCTATGGTGTCCTGAGGATTGAACCCAGGGCCTCGCATGTGAGGCTAGTGCTCCACCCCTAGCCCCAGCCCCAGCCCCTGGGAAACTCCTTCTCCTCCCGGCTGCCCTGACACCCCAGGCGGAGGGGCAGGTCCTTTTCTGGTCCCCCAGCACTCTATCCCCACCTTTGGCACCCACTAATCACTATAATGACATAACTGCCAGCACTGGATGAGGAATTACCAGGGCCCAACGTTGTTCTTGGGGTTCGGAGGACCCAGTAGGAACAAGAACCTTATAGATCAGGTTAGGAGCCGGAGTTTCAGGGGTGAGTATCGCACTACCTGGCGAGCGCTGTGGAGAGCCCGAGGACAGGCGTTATGACAGCACACCCAGCCAGCTCCATTCTTGCTGAGGTTTCTTTCCATTAGAACACTCCAGGTGGAGCAAGAGCTTGTGTGAAAAATCAGAAACAGAAATCAGAATCCGTGGGCCGCTCAGCATGGCGGGGCAAAGCGCACAGGCACAGGCGGAGGAGCAAGGCGCAGTCACCCTGCAGGCTACGCGCAAGGCAGCCCGCAGCTGTGCGGTGGCCTGAGGGCTCCGAGCTCGCCGAGTGACCCTGAGGTGTAGGGGCCTCTGAGCTGAAGGGACTTGCCGCAGCCTCTAGCTAATGTGCCAGTGGACAGGGCTTCAAACTTGACCCTGAGATCAGGGAAGAGCCCTTGAAGGATTTTCATTGGTGGACACCTGCTGCTGAGTGGAGAGTGGGTGGAAGGACCAGGCTAGCAGGCAGGGAGACCATAGAGGAAAGTGACGTGGCACTCCCCGGACAGGAGCTGGACACCCAAACTAGGGTGGCGGGGAGAAGAGGAGGAGGTACCCCAGGTTTCTAGCTGGAAGGTGCCAGAGGAGAAGGTGGGCTGGGGAACCTGGGTTGGTGTCATTTGGCAGAAAAAGCAGACAGAGAGACAGACCCCAGGGCAGCTGGACAAGAACACAGTGATGTGATGTGAAGGCGTAGACCAAGGCTGGGAGGGTGCTGCCTCAGGGGGTAAAGGAGTTGGGAGAATTGGCCACAGCAGCCCAGGTGGACACACCGTGAGCAGGCCCTCTGGGAGGGACACAGGGGGCTGAGCTGGACAGAACCTGGATCTGGAACCTAGGATGTAGCCTGCAGGCCTCAGTTTCCCCATCTGCAAGGAGAGGATGACACCTATGCTGTGAATACCCACTCCTAGAGGGCCGCGGTGCAGCTCAGTGGTAGAGCTTGCCCAGCGCGGGTGAGGCCCTGCTTCCACCTCAACACCCCGAGAAAGGGGGGGGATAAAACTGAAAGAGCTGCTGGGACAGCGAGGGAGAGACACCCAGATGCTCAGCAGAGCGCCGGCCACCGCTGGGGCACTCAGAGTGCCACCGTCACTGCTATATTAGTGTCCTGGAGCTGCCGTGGCAAATTGCCACACAGAGGGTGGCCAGAAACAACAGAAATGCACTCACGATCCTGGAGTCCAGAAGTCCCCATGTCACATGGTAGTCCTTCTGCAGGCTCTGAAGGCAACTGTCCTGCCTTTCTGCAGCTTCTGGTGGTCACCAGAACTACGTGGCCTCCCTGGTGCACCCTCTGTGCTCTGCCCTTATGTGCCCCTCTTCTTATAAGGATACCCACCGTCCAACTTAGGGCTCACCTTAATCCAGTGTGACCACCTTCCAACTGGATCACACCCTCAAAGACCTCATCTCCAGATAAGGTCACCATCTGGGGTCTGGGCAGACGTGACTTGGGGGATCTTATTCAATGCCTTACACTCGCTGTCAAGGCCATGGGCCCAGCAGACGAGGTGGGAGAGGGACCCCCCATACTGACAGAGTCAGGTCCAGCTCAGAGCCAACCTGAAACATGCTCTGGGACACAGGGGTCAAAACCAGAGTGAGGTGGCAGCTTGTTGGCAGGGGTGGGATTTGAACTTTGCTTCTGGTTTAAACAAGAGTTTGGTACGTGGTGTGGGGACAGACGGGCTACACTGCAGGAAGGACCCAGCAGCGTGAGCAAAGGCCCGGAAGCGAGACCACATTTGCTGCAGGACACACGAAACGGGGCAGGAGAGCCCCTCTGGGAGGACCATGACCTAATGAGAAGCCGGACCCTGGCTGCGGGTGGTGGTGGGGGGTGAAGGGCTCATGAGCCGCAGCTGAAGGAAACTCGTGCCGCTGCCTGGTGGCGCAGGCTCCCCCACCCAGTTAACAACCCTGGGCTGCTGGTCTCTCGGGTGGGTCTCTTGCTTTACTCCCCGGTGGCCTTGCTAGACTCCACTGCAGTCTAAGGTAAGGCCACGCCACACAGTTGGTTGGGTGCTAGAGCTTCCTGGTGACATATGCCACCCCAACAGCAAAGCAGCCACCTACACAAGCAGGGGTCTTCCTGGAGCTGTGTCTTTCTGCAGCAGATGCAGTGACCATTTGGAGAAGGACAAGATTATCTCGACTTCACCCTTTACACCAGAATAAACCCCAAATGGGTCAGAGCTGCAAGCAGCAAGAGTGAAGCCAGTGCGTGCTGCGAGAGAGCGCCAGGGAACTCTCTGTGACAGCGGGCCAAGAAAACCTTAATGAAAATAGCGGGAGAGTCAGCAGAAGCAGAAGAGGCCAGATGACCTCAACAAAACCAAGCAAAGCCAAGCACCCTTTCGTGTGGCAAAAAGAAAAACTGCCTTCCTAACACAGAGAACTCGTAAAAATCCAACTTTAGAAGAGCCGATCATTCGGTGGAAATAGGCAAAAGGTGTGAACAGAAAGTTCACAGCAAAAGAAACATGAGTCTTACACACAGGAAGAGACGCCCAGTCATCACAAGGGAAATGTGAATTCCAGCTGCCCCTAGATGACTGTCCTTGGCCTATCAGGTTGGCAGAAACCCCCAATCTGACAACCTGCCCCGCTCCAAGCTGGGAATTTGGCCCCCTCTGAGGACATCACACATGTTCCGCCCCCTTCACACTAGTGCCACTCCTTAGCTCCTACCCTCAGATACACAAGCATGCATACACACGCAGGGACACGGTCATTTCTCCTGAAGTCACAGCTCCCGGCTCTCAGTGCTGGAGGTTCAGGAGCATGGCTGAGCATCACTGAGCTCTGGCCAGGGCCTCCTGGCTGCATCACAGCATGGCCGATGGCTTCCCACCCGGAGGGCCTCTAGGAGGGAGCAGGCCAGGAAGCCAGAGAGCAGGGAGGGGCCAGCTCTGGTCTTCTGGTAACAGTCCACTCTTCCGAGAACAAACTCAGTCTGGGAAACAAACTGTTAAAGGTTCCACCACCTCCTCAACATTGTCACACTGGGGACGAAGCTTCTGTCACATGAGCCCTTGCAGGACAAACCACCTTTAAGCTTAGCACAGTTAATGAGAGAAAATTCCTCTTTACAGAAGAAAATGCCACCTAATAAAGTTAGAGGGCTTGGTAAAATGGGAAGAATCTCCATTTGGCAACTACCAATGAAGTCATTGGTGCCACCAAGGATCAGCTGTGCATGCTGAATCCACTACAGGATGCCCAGCTGTTGAGTCCTGCCCCACAGATTGCTTCTGAACTCAGCTTTATGGCAGAAAGAGCTGGCTGTCACTGTAACCAAGGGACCAAACTTGGCATCACTGAGGTGGGACAACCGGAAGTTAGGCATCTCCTAATGCTATGAAGCTCACGGCATCCCTGTGACACAGATATGCTAAAAAAAAAACTTCCCTGAACTTAATCAAGCTTTAGACCTGAGTTCCAGCATACGGGATGTGGGAATAGGTGGAAGAGTACCACAGGAAGGAACCAGGCAAATCCAGAATGTAGGATCTTCTTACTAGACTGACCTGGGCTCTTGTGAGGGGGGAAGCAGTAACAAAAGGGAGAGGCA
This sequence comes from Callospermophilus lateralis, assembly GCF_048772815.1. Classification (NCBI taxonomy): domain Eukaryota; kingdom Metazoa; phylum Chordata; class Mammalia; order Rodentia; family Sciuridae; genus Callospermophilus; species Callospermophilus lateralis. The sequence continues at coordinate 4,065,818 of NC_135306.1, read as the reverse complement.
GGGGGCGCTGTTCCACTATTAAGAGACTGAAGAACGGGAAGCAAATGCAATTCCTGATGCTTGTCTGGGTCCTGATTCCGACAGCAAAGTAGAAGAATGTCAAAGAAAACCAGGGAAATTACAAAGGTGTAATATGGATTGGGTGTTTAGTGGTACTAGGGAGCTATTGACAACTTCCTCAGTAACGTTACCTGCAATAACGACGTTGCAGGTACCTATTATGTAACTGTGGGGGGAAGTATCATGAGGCCTGCTGCAACGTATTTTCAAAATGCTTTATCAAAACTAAACATTATATGCTTGTATGTGCATCTAGGGAGATAAGGCTTTTTTGGCAAATGCTCTTATAGAATACCAGTGGTGGATAGGTGTGTTCATTAGATATGGTTTATTTCTTTTTCTGTTTGAATTTTTTTTGCAATAAAAATTTTAAAATTGGAAGATCAAAATGTAATTCTAATACTTAGTGAAGGAAAGTCTGAGGTCCTGACCATGAAGTGGGGAGATTCTGGGCTCCAGATATGGCTTCACCTTCCCTGCATATCTCGATTTTCCCCACCTGTGAAAAATGTAGGCCTTGGATGTGATTTTTGCGTGTATGTGAATTGTTTTGAACTTTTACTTACTTTTTATTTTTTTGCAGTGCTGAGGATGGAACCCAGGGCCTTGAACATGTGAGGCAAGCACTCTACCACTGAACTACATCCCTAGCATGTTCATGTATTTTAAAAATTAATTGTTGTAAACACACATAACATTTCCCACCAACACCATGTGTGAATGGCACTGTGTACCTTCACATCACTGGGCACCCAGCACCACCATCCTTCTCCAGAACTTTTTCATCTTGTAGAACTGAAATTCGTCTTCAATAAACACTAACTGCCCCCTGCTTACCCAGCCCCTGGCAACCACCCACCACTGCCTGAATCTATGGATTGACTACTCTAGGTACCTCTTAGACACAGGTCCCTTGGTATTTGCCTGTGTCTGGCTTCTTTCACTTAGAGTAACTTCTCTGCTGTAGCAGGTGTTTGAATAGCCACCAAGCACACTTGACAGCCATCTGTCAATGGACACTTGGTTGCTTCCAACTCCTGGCCATTGCTGCTATAAATATCTGGGTACAAATATCTCTTTGACTCCCTGCTTTCAATGCTCTTGGGCATGTGCCTAGAAGTGGAATTGCTGAATTTGGGTGGATAGTATATAAAGGTCTCTCTCCTGCTTTCCAAATGAGCATATTACAAATATTCTTTTAAAACTTCAAACTGATCCTCTTGCAGAAATGCCTTTACAGATACAACCTTCAAGGTTATATCATTGTGGTCCCCCGGTTTCCTCTGGTGTGGGGGTGGGACCGGAGGGTCACCTCTGGGTTGATAAGAAACAGTAGGTGGAGAATCTCCATCCTCCAGGGGATTGTGTTGAAACTGTAGCCTGAGAAAATCTCTAAAGGCAGTGGGTACATGCAAAAGGGATGGAAATCAGGTGCAAACCCTGGCTGCCTGAAGGCTCAGGGGTTGATCTCACCTCTGCCTCCACCTTCCCTGGTCCTGTGCTGATCAGCATTGAGGTAGAGCCCCCAGGTATAGAGGGGCTCTTTCCCAAATGGGCTTGCATTTCTAGTCCTCTGCAAAGGGGTAGCTTTCTCCTTCAGTCTTCTCCTTCTTTTGAGGCTTTGCTTCCTGCGTCTAGAGTCTGCAGCTCTGCCCCAGGCCAAAACTCCCTGATGCAGGGGACCAAGGCCAGCACCTTCTAGGGGTGCTACTCCAGGGGGCAAACCTATGGGAGACTGTGCCCCCCGAGGCTGGCTAATGCACGCGCATGCGTGCGCGCGCACACACACACACACACACACACACACACACACACACTCGGCTTGCCAGGAAGGGTACAGACTTGGGTGCCAACATGGTGCACATCCTGAGATGGGAGGGGGCTGTGCCCTGGTGGATCAGGCACATAGACCCACTTAGGGCTGCAGGGACTGGCCATGGTGCCAATTGTGCCTGGGGGTTGGTGCCTGGTTTCCCATCATATGGCTTATTGATCACATTCCCCCAAATCCCAAGTCCCAAGGTGCTCCCAAGGACTAAAAGAGAAGAAACCATGGAGCCCCTTCACCCTACTTAGCCACTGCCTAGGGCAAATTTCCAAAACCCTCATTCTTCCTCCTCGTCTCTGTAGCCTAAGTGGGATTTCTGGGAGTCCCCAGAGGGAACGCGAATGCGGAAGTTATGGGAAGTTTATGGAGCAGCAGCCAGATGTCAGCTGTTCCATTAATAATCAACCTGTCATGTAAATCAGCCCAGTCTGCCTGAGAGGAACCTGGCTGACATTGACCCTGTTGTGTCCCGCTCCTCCCCGCAAGCAGCTGAGGCTCCTGTGACTATCCAATTAGGGAAAGGGAGTTTGTACTCAGCTGTTGAATGTGTCTGGCAGAAATAACAGCTCACACATTTTAGTATTTATAAAATGGTCTGCATTACGGCCCATTCGATCCTCAGCCCATTCTACAGGTGGAAAGCCTGAGGCCCAGGGGAGCCTGCCCGGGGTATGCAGTGATCCTAGAAGCAGACATCCATCTCACCCGCCTAACCCTGGAGACTCAAGTGTCACCCGCCCTGTTAATTGCCACTGGGAATTTATGTTTTGTTAAGTGAGACATCTAGATTGCAGGCAATAAAACAATGTCGCTATTCTGAAGGGCTTTTTAAACAGACAGGAAGCCAGAGTCTCAGTCCTGGATGTTTCTTGGGAGCCAGGTAGCCTTGGTTAATCTCTCCCTGGGCCTCAGTGTTCCCTTCTGGAACTGCAGTCACTTGCCCCTTGCCCCTTGCCCCTGGCTTCCTGCTGCCTTCTCCACTCAAGCTGTGACACAGGCATGACAGGTGGCTGCTTCTTCTCAGGCCAAGGATGAGAGCCCAGGGGCTTGGCACTTTCCTTCCCTTGGTGCTCACCGGGCGTAAGGTCAGAAGTCTCCCAGGCGGAGCTCATTGCCACAAGGCGGGGGACATCGCGCGGGGCCTGGCAGGTGAAGGCTCCGGGGCTGCGGAACAGCCCTCCACCGGCCAGGCGCACGCTGGCTTCCCCCTGGGGCACTTGCTTTGGCACAGGCTTCACCTGCAGGCTGAGGATTCCTTTCTCTGGAGGAAAGTCAACGAAGATTTCCTAAAGAGGATTCCCAGCTGAGATGCCCAGCCATTGTGGGGTGGAAGGAGCTGCCGGACTTCTTAATTGTTTTTTTTTTTTTTTTCCCTAAAACTAAAAATGGGACCTGTGGGTGCCAGGGTTGCTGAGAGAGAAGGATCTTTCCAGACAAATGGGGACAGAGGGAGACTCAGGGAGAGACAGAGAGAACAGAGAAACTGAAAAAAAAAAATGCACTAAAAATGTCAATGTTGGGGGCTGGCAGGGGTACATATTTTTTACTTTTCTTATTTCTACTCTGATTCACACGAATAATATACTATTAAAATATAGACAGATCTGTTTTGACTGTTTTCAGACAGATTTTTGTTAGAGGAAAGGAGACAGGAGCGCCACCATGTGACAACAGGGGGAATTGCTTCTGCATGGAGCCGTGGGTCTGCAGTGCCCAGCAGTCAGCCGCCAGCAGCCAGTGACTAGGAGCCTGGGCTGGGGAGGGTTCCACAATCCACCTGACAACCAAGTGAGCGTTTTCCACTTCTCTGCCTGATGCCAGGTGGTCACAGGGTCAGCATGCGCGCGCGCGCGCGTGTGCACACACACACACACACACACACACACACACACGACAGGCAGAACAGAGCAAAGGGGCGTTTTTCTGGCAGCAAGATAAGCACACAGAAGATGGGCCTCCACGGACAGGCGTGATGGTGTGGCCTGAAATCCCAGTGGATCCAGAGGCTGAAGCAGGGGGTTGGCAAGTTCAAAGCCAGCTTCAGTAACTTAGCGAGGCCCTAAGCAACTTAGAAGACTCTGTCTCAAAAATAAAAATTAAAAAAAAAAAATATGGCTGGGGATGTGGCTCAGTGGTTAAGGGGCCCTGGGTTCAGTCCCTGTTTTTTTTTTAAAAAGAAAAAGAAAAGGCCTTAGCGTCCAGCCAGCTCTCTGGAAGCACCCAAGTGTATCTGGGACCAGAGCCCTGCCACCCACCCCTCCAGCGCCTTTACCCCCGTGCTTTCCCACCCCACACATTGCATTCCGTGCCACCTGAACGTGCCTGCTAAACAGCTCTGCACAGTGCACACTGCCTGGCCCTTGGGCACAGAGGTTCCTGTTCATTCAGCTCTGATTATGTTTCCTGTAGCTGATGTCCACTGAGGTCCAGGCCATGCCCACTGCAGGCTGAGAGAGGACCCATCACATTTTTGCTCAAGTTGCTGCTGGTCTCCTTGAGAAGTAAGCAAGTCCCCTCCGGTGGCGGGCAGCCAAGCAAAACAAGAACCCAAGGGTCATTGTGTGTGGGTGGGTTGAGCCCTTGAGACCACAGACAACCCTGTGGGGTGTGGGGAGTCTGGGAGGGCTTCCTGGAGGAGTTGAGAAATGACCCGGATGTAGAGAAGAATGAAGAGCAACTTTCATGACACAGAGTTTAAGGCAAAGGCAGGACTTGGGATTTGGTCTCCAAAAGGGGAAAAACAAAACAAAACAAAACAAAACAAAACAAAACAGCACGTTCAAGAGTCAGCAACAAGACAGTTAGGAGGAAGGCAGAAGCCACAGCCTTTCAGTTGTGTAGTGGCAACTCTGTCCTGGCCCCAACCCACTCCACCCTCCACCCTCCACCCTCCACCCTCCACTGCTCCTAGCTCCTGTAGTCAGGACAGGAAGGTCCGCCAGCCCTGGCCAGCAAGAGGCCCTCATCCCTCCCCCCGGACTCAGTGATTGGTGCAGAGATGTGCTCATGACCAGGATGGGCCAATCAGAGTCAACCTGAAGACTTTCTTGGAAGTGTTGAAAAGGGGGCTCTTTCCAGCCCGGTGTTTAAGCACCTGGAGGAAAGCCTGGTGACACTGGTGGGGCCCTCAGTCCAAGGCTGCAGAAAGGAGACAGCTGAGAGATGGAGATTCATTCACTCTGTGTCAGTGTCAGTAGTGTCCCTAATACACTGTCACGAGCACTGAGGTTTGGCTGTGAGCCAGGAAAATGCAGTCCCTGCCCTCTTAATGCTTAAGTTCCTGGGGAAGTCGGACCAAATAAATAAATAGGCAGATAAGTAAGCAATATATATTCAGATAATTATGACCATTAGGAAGAAAATGGGCAGGGTGATAGAACAGAAAGAGAAACCTGACTTCAGCTGATGGCCAAGGAGGTCTCTCTGCAGAGGTGACATTTCAGCTGAGACGTGAGTGACAGGAAAGAGCCTGCTACCAGGACACGGGAGAGTCCATCCAGACAGAGGGAACGACAGATGCAAGTGTTCTGAAACAGAAATAAATGAGATTCCAGATAGTATCATCCGAGCTACAGGATCCAGCCATGCCTGAAGCTGAGAACTTTCAGTGACACTAAATCACTGCTTTGTAATTATTAAATAAATATAAATTGAATTTCTGTAAACCAGAAAAAGTGCTGTCATTTGAAAGTGAACTGACACTGAAGGGAAGGTTTGAAAGCAGGGAGGAATCTTGCTCCCTCTCTCCTCTCCAGGCTCCGTGTCTCCAATGCCCCATCCCTGTCTCCCACTCCTTGGGTCTCCATGCTCCACCACAGTGAACCTGGCGGCTGCCAGCTCCCTGGGGTCCTGGCCTCCAGCGCTAGCACAGGCTGTTCCTCTTTTTAGTTGTTCTTCCCTACTTCTCCAAACTAACCGAACCTCAGCATCACTTGGACTCTCCCTTCTTCCACTGACCCTCCACTTCTGAATCTGTTCCCAAAGCCCCAGGATCCCTCTGCATGCTACCTTTACCTCTCAGTGCTTGCCCCCACCCCAAATGGTCAAAGTCAGGTTTCTCTGTCCCACCTCTGGGCCACAAAGGAGCTGATAGGGCTTCTCTTTGTTGTTATTTGAAACCTGCTATGATCTGAATCTGTCCTTCCCAAACCCTTGTTGGAACTGCAGGCCCATTGCGATGGGGACAAGGGGTGGGGACTTAGGAGGCCCCTGGGCCTCCAAGGCTCTACCCTCATGGATGGGTTGGTGCCTCATCAAAGGGATGGAGGCAGAGGGATCAAACCTTTTGTCCTTCTGCCTTTTCTGCCATGTTCAGGGTCTTCTTAGGCCTCTGCCACACAGAGGGATGGCACGAGGCACCATTGTGAAGCGGAGAGCACAGATCTGCCAGCACTTTGATTTGGGGCTTCCCAGCCTCCAGAACTGTCAGAAATAAATTTCCTAGTCAGTGACATTTTGTGACAGCAGCGGGGATGTGGCAAACAGTTCCAGATGACTGCCAGTAATGTGCATCATCCAAAGGTCCCCATGATGATTCCCTGAATCTCTTTCTGCTAAGAGTTGCAGGGGCTGGGCACACTGTCTCCTGCCTGGCCTGTAGTCGGGCTGGGTCCCCAGCTCACACCCTGGTGTGTGTAGGGCCCCGGGGCTGCCAGGCTGGGCTGGGCAGCAGCAAGGCCTCGCCCCTGTCATTTCACCCCGAACCTTGGACTCGCAGTTGAAGTCAGGCTTCCTGTCCACAAACTTGTTTTCTTTAGGAGTGAAATGTAATCCCTCTCGCGCCAGACTGCAAGGACATGCAAATGAGCTAACAGTGCTGTTTTGTGTGATTCTCCGCTTATGCAAAACCTCCTGAAATTAATCGGTTGCCTGAAAGCAGGAGGAGGTGGAGGACAAGAAGGAAGGAGGAGAGGGACCAGCGCATGGGGCTCTGCGCCAACGGAAAGAAATGTCCCAGAGGGCTGCCAAGCTTTCCCCTGTTGATGGCACCCCCGAGGCCCTCACTGGCTTCTCGGACTCCTCGACTGCCACTAGATGGCAGCACACGCCTGCTCTGGGTCCCAGGGCTCAATCTGTGTGTGGGCTTCCGCAGGCAGAGGGTCCGTGGCCCCCAGACTCACTTCATACTGGGCTGCTCCTTCGACTGTGCTGCGGCCACGTCTGGAGAAATGTGCATCTCCCTCTTCACAAATACGCCTTGAGCAAGGAAGAGAGAGGCCTGGCCAGCTCGGCAGGTCCCCATGCTCCCAACCCTGGGTTCCACAGAGAGGGCCCAAGGGCAGGATGCTGAATTTGGGAAGGGAAGGGAAGGAAGAAAGGGAGGGATGGAGGCAGGAAGGAGGCAGGGAGGTGGCTGGAGGAGAAGGGAGGGAAGGAAGGTAGGAGGGAAAGGAGAAAGATGGAGAGAAAGAGGAAGAGGAGAGGAAGAAAAAGAAATGAAGGAAGAGGGGACGGAGATAAGATGGAGGGAAGAAAGAGAAAAGGAAAGAAAGAAGAAAAAGTCAAGAAAGTTATGATTTCTGTGTACAAAGTTGGGTATTGCAAGTAAATGCTTCGATTTCACTTTGATTTTAAAACTCCAATACACTAGCCATTCTTTCTTTTTCACCCAGATGTTATTCGAAGTCTCCGGAGAGAATTTCATCAGCGAGCAGAGGGTGAGAGATGAGAAAGCGGCGACTGGGTCCTGGAAGTTTTGATAAGCAAATGCGGCGGGGCTCGCGCCTCTCTCCATTGGCTGCAGCTTCGCCGCCAGATTTTGACACAAATAATCAGATTGAAAATCAGGGAGGGGAACAGAAGAGGAAAAAAACACAGAGACACACAGAGAGAAAAGGAGAAGTGTCTGTTTGTGCAGAGAGTCGCGAGGCTGGCCGAGTGGAGTCCGGTCCGCGGGGACGGGCGGCTTGGAGGTTCCCGCGGACCCTGCGCAGCGCTCGGGAGGGGACCGCTCCCGCGGTGAGTGCTGAGCGGCGGCTGGGCGCTCGGCCTTTAAATTTGCATTTCTCACTGAGAGATCCTTTCAAAGCAGGGCACCTAGTTCCTCTGGTCGGGTCAGGAGGGACAGGTGGACTAGCAGCCTTCTAGGGGGGACACCGCGTTAAGGACCGCCTGGGCTGAGATGCCCGAGCTACTGCGTCTCGGTGAACTTCGCATCCCCGACTTGCACCAAGCCACACCAAGCCACACCCACCCGGGTTCTCCCAGGGACATGGGCAGTGCGTGCACACACCGCCCTCGGCACTGGGTTCCCGGGACACTTGAGAGCCAGGCGCCCTCCCCTCTGGAGTCCACGGCGGGGAGCGCACAAGCCGCTCCAGCCTCCTGGATAACAGGAGTGCAGGTGGGAGGTGCTGTCTGGGGTCCCTCTTCGCTGTAATTGTCCCTGGACTTTTCTACCTATTTGGGGGGGGGGGCGGGCAAAGGCCGAGTCTGAGTCCTGTGGGCTCCTGGGGAGAGCCGCTCACTCGGTAGCAGGCTGGTTAAAGAGACACTGGGGATGCGCCATTGGTACGTGGTGGAGTGCTTTTTTTTTTTTTTTTTTTTCTGACAAGAACATCTACAACGTTATATCTTTGGGGCAAATTAAACGACATTCCCAGCCTGAGGGGCCTGGTGGCTACTGGAAGCTGGCTGCGCTGCACCTGCCGGCTCTTGCCTTAGGCCACGGTAGAATACTCCCAAGCAAAGTCTTGGACAGGGAGATAGGTGACTCTCCTAGCCCTTTCTTGCTCTCAGACTCAGGGTCCACGTGCTGGTGGCCCTGCAGAGAGATCTTGGAGGAAGTCAGAGAGCCATACCTGAGTTAGGTGTGACTGGCAAAAGCACCGAAATCAGTGTGGATGGTTTCTCAAGGCTCTGTGGAGAACAGGGTGGGCTGGTCAGGGTCCGTGGGAAGGCTCTGGGACCAGGAAACCAGTCTGGACTCTCCACCCGGTCCAGCATCTACACCCTTGGCATAAACAGCAGAAAACCTCCCCCCTGGTGAGGAGAGGGGCTTTGTGTTCCTTCATTCCAGAAATTCCACCCAGTGGGAGCTGCTCTGGTGCTAATACAGAGATGTGCGGGAAGGGCTTCTTTGGCTCACCTTTTTAAATTGTGATAAAACATATTCACAAAATTTACCATTTTGTATCTTTTTTTTCTGGTGCTGAGAATGGAACCTAGGGTCTCACACAAGCTGGGTAAGCATTCTACCCCTGAGCTACATCCCCCAACCTCTTGCCACCCCTTTTTTTGAGATGGATATTTCTGTGTTGCCCAGGATGGCCTGAAACTCCTGGGCTCAAGAGATTGTCCTGCCTCAGTCTCCTGAAGAGCTGGGATCACTGGTGTGTCCTGCTGTACCCAGCTCATTTTAGGCATTTTTAGGGGTACTGTTCTGTGGCATGAAGTCTATTTACATTGTTGGGCAGCCATCCTGCACCTGTTACACCTTCTAAAACTGGAGCTCTGTATCTATGAGCAATGTCCATCTTTCCCAGCGCCTGGAAACCTCCCATCTGAATGAGTCTCTGAATTAGCCTGTCCTAGGTACTTACATAGGGGATCAAGGTCCACCCTGTCCTTGCAAGTGGCAGATTTCTTTCCTTTCTAAGGCTTAATAATGTGTCCCCATGGAGGGCCACTCATGGGGACCGACTGCACGGCTTGGCCACTGGGGACAATGCTGCTGTGACCGTGGGTGTGCAAAGATCTCTCTGAAATCCTGTTTTCAGGGCTTGTGGACACAGACCCAGAAGTTGGTTCCCTCACTTTAGACACTGAGTTCTCCGCAGGGCCCCCAGCACAGCCCGGCTCCTCTCCCCACCACTCCCAGCTGCAAGGTTTCAGTCTGTTGGTCCCCTCATGTCTTTAAACATAAAGGAAGTCCCAAGGGTCCTCCATAGCTGACCCTGAGAATCGGCTCAATCTTACCCAACCTTCCCCAAAAGGGAACCGGAGTGTCTTAGCCAAGGTGGGCCAGTCCCTCGCAGAAGGTCAACGAATCCTACATGGGATTTTAGAGCAAAAGGGAAGTTTAGAAATCTTAGCCCAACCGTCTCTTTTGAGAGATAGGAAAACCAAACCCAGGTTGGTGGCCGCCGTGGTCACAAGCTCAAGGTCACAAAATCAGACTCATCCCCACAGGCGTTACCTCCATCCAGGAAGACCAAAGCCCCGTGATCCTGACTCCACCTAGAAGGTGGGTGCAGGAGGCTGTCAGGGTGCAGGTAGGGCTCTGGCTGCTGGAATCTGACCAGGGTCAGGGGATCCTCCATCAGGATGGGAGGTTAATGGGGCCTCCTTCCGGAGGCTGATACCATCAACACCTCTGTTTTATGAAGAAACCGGAGCTTCTTTCACAATCTCTGCTCCTAGCTCTTTCTCAGAACAGTCCGTGTGAATCAAAACCGAGTGGTTGTTAATTAACTGCACTATAGGTGATTGGTTCCTGTTTTTTTTTTTTTTTAAACTCAGCTAACAGGGGCCAAAAGGAAGTTTGCTGGGTGCATTTGGTTCCCACTGAGGACTTCAGAGCTTGGCTGTGGAATTGTCTGATTTCCTGTCACTTTGCCAGGCTGAGGGGTGAGGAGGACATGGGGGATCAAAAAGATCCTTGGAGTAGGCTCAAGAATCACCTGCCTCCCGTGGGGAACCCCAGAAACTGGATCCCCTCCCCCTCCACCACTGTGTAGTTGGCACAATCTCCGTGACCCCAGAGCCTGCCACTGCTGTCTGGGATGTTAGTCCGTTGACTCGGCTGCTTCTCTGGCTTCCCATAGGGAATCTGTCCCTCACTGCCCTACCTGTGACCCTGCAGAACTGATGTGGGGCTTGAGGGATTTGTGAAAGACTTGAAGACCAGAGGAGTGTGATTCAATGCCTTCTCGCTCTTCCTGCTGTAGGCTGTGAAGATCTCTGATGGGACTGGGTAGCAGGACAGGAGCCCTCGGCCTGGCTCTGCCATGACCTTAGACAAGCCACCGACATCTCGGCCTAAGTCCCCACCTGCAACCTAGGGCACGGCCCAGCAGCCCAGCGCTGGCACAGACAGCAAGAGAAAATGCCCCCACCTCTGGCCTGTCCCTCAGGAGCATGGAGGCCCCAGGGCCAGCAGACAGAGTCCTTGCTTTGCCCTGGGATCCTGGGCAGCCTCTGAGCCAAGGCTCCTCGGTGACATCAGTATGGGACAGGGTTCCCTAAAGGTGCTCAGGTGGCTGAACAGACCCTGGCTGCTAATTTACCCTGGCACTGTCTCAGAGGCTTCAGGGGGCACCTTGGTTGTAGCTGATCTTCTTCTAAAAGAGCCTGTTGTCAAAAACAAGCAGGTCATCTTTTGACAGACTGTGGCTTTAGGCGGCCCCCACAGGACCAAGGTGGAGGGAACCCAGGCCTGGCCCAGCTCACGGGGGTCCCTCCCACTCTGCCCAGGGTCTGGCCTCCCCAGGATGTTTCCAGAGGCGAAGTTCAGCGGGGGAAGGAAGGGGGTGTGGGGAGCCCTGGCGGGGGAGGGAAGAGGCAGGAGGAGGAAGACGTGTCCCTGGAAGATAAGGTGGCTGTGGGCTGCCTGGCCTGGGGCAGTCCCCACAGAGCCTTTGTTCAAAGAGCTGAGAATCTGACAGGGAGGGGATCCCACCCCTCCTTGTAGAGCTCAGAGAGAGGAGGCCTGGAACATGTCCCCCGTTTCCTGGGGATTTCTGTGGCCACGGGTCCAGGACTGGGCTGTCCTGCAGTGTTGCACTTGCTCTGCCCTAGGTGCTAGGGATGCAGCAGGATGCAGGCTCCTTCCTGGCCTCCGAAGCTGCTCCTCACCTGGGCAGAGGTGCCACCACCCATAGCTCAGCTGAGGCACACACTGAGCATCTAGGGATCAAACCCAGGGGCACTTAGCCACTAAGCTCTTCCCCAGCCCTTTTTGAGACAGGGCCTCCATAAGTTGCTGAGGCTGGCTTTGAACTGGCCATCCTCCTGCCTCAGCCGCTTGAGCCTCTGGGATTTTAGGCGTGCACCGCTGTGCCCAGCTCATGAGCTCCTTTGTGACATGTGAAGTTCCTTCCTGCTCCCAGCAGTGCCCTGGCATTGGGGAATGATCTCTGTTTAGCAGATCTGGATACCAAGGCTCAGGGACAACATCCAGCAAGGAGGGACCTGGACTACCCACTCCCTGCTGCTGCCACAGCCCAAACTCTCAATGTTGTCCTCGGATCCTGGGCCAGAGGACAAGCAGGCCAAGGCTCTCTTCTGCTGACTCTGGTCTTCCCTTGGGGTGGGGGGGGGGGGGGGCTTCCCTCAGTCAGAGCTCCACTCTGATCCCCACCGGCAGGGCAAGGCCTTATCGCCCAGCCCCCACAGCTGCTTGGAGCAGCCCAAATCCTTTCCCGCCTTCACCTTGGCTGGGTGCTATCACCCTGCAACCCTGTGTGGAAGCTGCGGGGTGGGGGAGGGACTCCACCTAGGCCTTGCAGGACTGGTGCCTCTTCTGAGCTCTGAGCTCAGGCGTGTGCAGCCTCGGGAGGAGGAGGGCAGAGGACCTGGAAGATGCTCTCTGTTTCCCCAGGGCCCTCGGGAGAGCCTCATGAGCAGGCGGCCAGGGAGGCAAGCTGTTGGGGATGAGGCGGGGAAGGAGACCCTCACTGTGCAGGGGAAGCCAGGGGGAGGGGGTGGTCAGGATGATCCAGCTTCACACACCCTTGGACCTGGGAATAAGGGCAGTAACTTGACAGATCTGGTCCTCAATTTGTCCCCCAAACCCTGGTTAGGGGCTCAGCGATGATGCTGGACTGGGCTGCCACTCACCATGAGAGTTGGTGGACATTTGTGTCTTCTTGTATGGATGATATTGTGTGGTTTGGGGGTCCTCTTGGGCCCAAACCTTATCTACTCCCTGGAGAGAGAAGTGTCCTTCCTCTCTGGGAACCAGACATACTTGTCAGCTCCACAAATCTGGATGTCATATCTTAAAGAAAAGAAAATTGGCCCAGAGAGGTTAAGTTTCTGCCCTAATTTGCCCAGTAGTGAGCCAAGATAAGCACTCAAGAGCTTCTGTTCTCCAAACCGGAACACTTTTTGTCCAATGGCATCTAATGGTGGATCCCACTGGGAATCACATGCAGCTTTCTAGAAATGGGGTCCACAGTGTGCCACAGACAGAGACCCCTGCCCCTGCCCTTCTCTCTCTGATCTTGTGCAACCTGGGGCTTGCTAGTGGGAGCAGGCTGACTCGGGATTTTCGGGGTGTGAGTGTACTCCTTTGCTACTGAGGGATGGCAGCCTTTGTAGCTGCTATGCAAGTATGTGCCACAAGCGGGGTGGCTTAAAGACAATGGAAGCGAGTGCCCTTACAGTTCTGGGGTCTAGAAGTTCAGAATCCAGCGTCAGCAGGGTCACACGCTTCCAGCTGAGGACTCTGCTCCACGCCTCAGCGCTCCTAGGCTTATAGAGACGTGATTGGGACCCCGCCACCACTGTCACAGCCTTCTCCCTGTGTGTCTGAGTCCAGGTTTCCCTGTGCAAGGACACTGGTCATAGTGGACTCGAGGTCCTCCCTAACTCTGGATGACCTCATCTTGATTTGATTCCATCTACAAAAAGGCTGTTCCCCACGCGATCACCGGTCCAGTAGACGTGAGCTTTGTGAGAGACAACACAACCCAGCACGAGGGCTGTTTTCATCCCAGGAGGAGTTCAAAATCCAGAGGAGCGTTGTCCTCTCCTTCTTTCAACCGCCCTTCCCCTTGCAGGTGGGGGCACCTCTGAAAATGCCGCGCTCCTTCTTGGTAAAGAGCAAGAAGGCCCACACCTACCACCAGCCCCGTGCGCAGGAGGACCCTGCCTGGCTTCCTGCCATCGCCCCGGGTGAGTCCCAGACCAGCTGGCTGGCTGCAGTCAGGCCCTCCCCCAGAAGCCCCTCTTACAGTCCGGCAGCAGCAGCTCGGCAAGGTCTCCCCTGGGGTGACGGGGCATGGGCATTGGAACCGGGGCTGTTGCAGATGGGTGGGTCCTACTTGGAGACTCAGTGGAGGGCTGCTCTAGAGGCCAGGCTGACCTGGGGGTCCTCAGCACCCTGTCCACATCCTGCCCACCGGGAAGAGCCCCTGCACATGAGCAGCCAGAAGCAACGGCTGATGGTCTCTCCAGGTCCCCTCCTCCCGGGAAGGCAGGGCCACTGATGCTCCCTATGGGCTTCTTAGGAGCTGCAGCTGGTGACTCTGAAGTCTTGTCTCCCCACAGTGACCAGGGACCAGGTCCTGAGCAACAGCCCTGAGGTCTGCACACTGCCCCCAGACCAGTACCTTGACTGGAACAGCGTCAAACGGGAGCCAAGGCTGGAGCCTGGGCAGAGCTTGACCAGGATGGCCTCAGTGCCAGGTACCCAGCCCGGGACCCCAGGCACTCCCCCGTGGAGCTGAGGGAGGGAGGCTGGATGGGCTCTAGGATCAGTGTCCCCTGGGATCATGGGTCAGGAGGACCAACAGTGTCCACTGACACCTGGATGCCATAAGGGCTCTCTGGCTTCTACCTGAACGCTCCTTACAGGGAGCTCAGTCCAGATGAGGGCTTCTGGGAGGTGGGCCAGCAGCACCCAGCAGGTGCGTGTGGCGGGTGAGGGGCGTTCTGGGTTGAGGAGGGGTGTTTCTTGCCTAGAAAGTCTGAGGAACCATAATAGGGACCCAGACAGCCCTGGCAGTGAATATGCAGGTCACACCAGGAACCCCTCTACACTAGGTGTCACTAGGTGGTGGTGGGTGCTGGAGAGCAGGGGCGCCCCCCCCCCCCCCTGTTAGTGACTCACCAGGCATGTGTCTTTGTCTTCTCAGAGGGCCCTGTAGTGATGGCCCGGCCTGGGGATGGGGACTCGCCCCTCTCCGACTCCCCCCCCTTCTACAAGCCCAGCTTCTCCTGGGACGCTCTGGCTTCGTCCTACGGCTGCCAGCAGGGCCCGTCCACCATGCAGTCGGCCTTCCTGGAGCGCTCCGTCAGGCTGTACGGCAGCCCCCTGGTGCCCAGCTTGGAGCCGCCGCTGGACTTCAGCCTGCGCTACTCCCCAGGCATGGACGCCTACCACTGCGTCAAGTGCAGCAAGGTGAGAGCGGCAGGGGCCGCTGGGGGGGGGGCTGGCCGGCCGCAGGCCGCTGCCCTCCCAGGGTCTCACGCTCTGTCCCCCTAGGTGTTCTCCACCCCTCACGGGCTGGAGGTGCACGTCCGCCGCTCCCACAGCGGGACGCGGCCCTTCGCCTGTGACGTCTGCGGCAAGACCTTCGGCCACGCTGTGAGCCTGGAGCAGCACACGCACATCCACTCCCAGGTGAGGCCGCCAAGACTGGACCCCCCCCCCACCAGACACTTCCCTCGGGAGCCTGGGGGCAGCGGCTAGGTCTCTCCTCTTGTCCCGGAGGTGATCAGATTGGGGGGCCCCTGACTAAATGCCTCCCAGGTCTGGCTCCCCCCACCAACGCTCCTGGGTCTCCACTGCACCCAGCTGATGGGAGGGAGCTCTTGACCCTGGTGGGATCTGGGGACAGCAATGGCTGTGATGCTCAGAAACGTTTCTGTCTCTGGTGGCCCGAGCAGGTGTCATTGGCTTTGAGGACTTTGCCAGGCTTTGCCAGGATGGGCGAGTCCCCATCCTGGCAGTTCTCAGAGTCTGAGTTAGGGTCAAAAGCTCACTCCCCCAACCCCCACTAAGAGAAATCCAGCTTAGGTTCTTCACTCCAGGAGGGCACCAGAACCGACCTGGTGAACAGAGGTGGGGGGGCAGGGAGGGACCAGGGAGCTCCCAATTGTGAGCCCCTCCACCCGCTGGGTCTGGGTACCGGCCTGTTCTCAGCCTCCACCTCCCAGCATTGTTTGAGCCTTAACTGTCAGAGGCCCAGCGTACAGACCAGGAAACAGGCTGGGGGGTGGGTAAGTGACCCCTAGAATCACATGACTGCTCAGAGGCCAGAATCGGGCCTCAGTAACTCAAACTCTTAACTAACCCACTGCTCAGCCTCTCAGCCCTGCCTCAAGGGCCTCAATCAGGGTCAGGGTCATGGAATGTGCACTCCCGAAAAGGCTGACCGTTCAGCCGTCCATCAGTCGGCCAGCAAACACTTGCTTTGAGTAGGACACTGAGAGCAGGAGGGACCTCACACAGGCCTCTCAGGCCCCATCCCTGGTCCTACCTGGGCAGCAGGATGGGGCCTCCTAGGTTCTGCTCCTCCAGGCCCTGCCCTTGAGGCCACCCCAACGGAGTGTCCTCTTCCTTAGGGGATCCCAACTGGGTCCAGTCCTGCGCCCAGCCTGGCTGTCCTGGGCGGCGAGGCCCCACCTGCACCTGACCCCCCGGGGCCTCGTTTCCTCCGGCAGGAGCGCAGCTTTGAGTGCCGGATGTGTGGCAAGGCCTTCAAGCGCTCGTCCACCCTGTCCACCCACCTGCTCATCCACTCAGACACGCGGCCCTACCCCTGCCAGTTCTGTGGCAAGCGCTTCCACCAGAAGTCGGACATGAAGAAGCACACCTACATCCACACCGGTGAGTGGCAAGCTGCCTCCTGGGGAGCCGTGCCCGCCGGCTGTTGGCCAGGGCAGGTGGGGTCACCAGGAGGCGCAGGCTGGTGGAGGGCCAGATGCCCCTGGCACTCACGTGCACCGAGGAGTGGATACAACAGGGGCAGGGACTGCACGGTGCCAGCGCTGGTGGCCTCTGGGCAGGTGACTTGCTGAGGCACTCATTGGTGAGCGCCTCTGTGCCTGGCCTGGGCCAGCTGTGGGGATGTAGCAAGGGAAACCTGGCCCCTGGCTTCTCCTGTGGACAGTGCAGGCCTTCCTGGCTCTTCACTCTCTAGGGTGGACATGGGTGGACAGAGAGCGGGCACAGCAAAGCTTGGGAGGGCAAATGTGGGAGGGGAGGAGACACAGGCCTGGCTGCCGCCTGACCCTGGCTCACCTGATCCCGGCCTCCCAGGGGAGAAGCCTCACAAGTGCCAGGTGTGCGGGAAGGCCTTCAGCCAGAGCTCCAACCTCATCACGCACAGCCGCAAGCACACCGGCTTCAAGCCCTTCAGCTGTGAGCTCTGCACCAAGGGCTTCCAGCGCAAGGTGGACCTGCGGCGGCACCGGGAGACCCAGCACAACCTCAAGTGAGGCCGTGCCTGCCTCCAGCTCTTGGGCAGCCTACCTGGACGTCCCATCACCTACAGGCCAACTTCATGCCCCCAGATTCCCGGGCTCTGGAGGTGGCACTGACAGGAGGCTTCAAATTTGTTTTGAGACTCATGAAATTGCTGTGTGACCTTGGGCAAGTGACTTTCCCTTTCTGGACCAATGTTCCTCCTTCCACAAAGTGTGAGGGCTGCTCTGGGTCTTTTGGGGCTGAAGTTGTCCACAGATGTGCTCACCTTGAAAGAACACAGGAAGCTGGAACACCCCAGGGGACAGGAATGCACCAGAGCTGGGACCCACAGTGAAAGCCTTCTCCTGCCCGCTGCCCACTTGGATGTGGCCATCTTGGATTTCCGAGGACCTCTTTCTGGCTGCCACAGCATTCCGAGCTGCCTCCTGCCCCCACTGGCCACTAGGCCTCCACTGGCCACTAGGATTCAGCTGTGGGGCTGGAGAGGATAGCAGTCACTGCTCCTCTCAATTGCTGTAAATAAAAATAAAGAAGGCTTGTTTCCACGCGCTGCACGAGGCTCTGGGGGGGGACGGTGGGGAGCTGGGGGAGCAGAGAAGGCTGTGGAGGGACTCGGGGACAGGAGGGGCGGCGTGCACAGCCCAGCGGGTGAGGGCCGTGTGAGCATGGGGGCTGCTGCCCTGGCACAGGAGGGACAGCCGCACAGTGCTGCTGTGACAAAGTGCACAACCCTGTCCCCCAGCACCAGCCCTTCTCACAGCCCCAGGGCCGGACACCAGGGCCCTGTCAGCCAGCCGGCTCCCGGTCTTTCAAGATTCCTCCTCCTCAGCTGCCGCTCCCTCTGTCTTGCCTCCTTCCTGCCTCCCTCCTGCCTGCCTCCCTCTCCCCCTCCCTCTCTCTCTGCTTCTTTCTTCCTGTTGAACCCAGGGCACTTAACCACGGAGCCCCAGCCCCAGCCCTTTTTGTTTTTGAGACAGGGTCTCACTAAGTTGCTTAGGGCCTCATTAAGTTGCTAGGCTGGCCTCAAATTTGGTGATCCTCCTGCTTCAGCCTCCTGAGCTGCTGGGATTGCAGGCGTCCACCGCCACGCCTGGCTCCTTCCTCCAGCTTCAGAGGGCAGCGCTCGGACCCCTCCTCCGCCATGCCTCTCCTTCTCCCGCCTTTGCCCTTCTTGCCTCCTCTTAGGAGGACGGAATAACATCGGCCCCTGAATAGCCCAGGATGATTGTCCCACCTCCAAGATCCTTAATGCAATCACAGTGGTGGGCTGGATGATGGCTCCCAAGTTGACATCTGTGTCCCAGTCCCTGCCCCAGCCAGCGTCACCTCAAGTGGCAAAAGGGGAGTGACAGGTGTGCCTCAGGTGAGCCTGGTGTGGCCCCTGGGCAGTGGTGTGAGCGCAGGTGGGGCCCTGAACCTCTCTGGGCTCAGCTTCCTCTGCAGAACGGGACACATGACAGTCCCTTTCTGGAAGTGCTGTTGGAAGGATTCCCTGGGGACCACATATAAAGCCAAGGGCAGGCCTAGCCAGGGGCGAGCTACCGGGTCACAAATGTCCCTGCTTGAAGTCCTGGCCATTAAACAAGCCCCTTTGCTTACAGTTCAGGAGCCCCTGACCACAGAGAGCAGCTGTCTGTGGATAGTGTCCCCTCGTCGCTAGGTCGGGCCCAGCCTCAGGTTTGGCGGTACTGAATGGGACTGAGCGTCTCCAGACACAGGCTCTAACCCACACGCCCCCTGCAAGGCGCCTCGTGGTCCCACTTTACAGATGGGCAGCCGAGGCTCAGAGAGGCCAGCCATAGAAGAGTAGAAGCCACAGAGCTTGCCCCTCTGGGGTTTCCTTTTTTTTTTTTTTTTTTTTAATATTTATTTCTTAGTATTCCACGGACACAACATCTTTGTTTGTATGTGGTGCTGAGGATCAAACCCGGGCCACACGCATGCCAGGCGAGCGCGCTACTGCTTGAGCCACATCCCCAGCCCCTCATGTTTCCTTTTTAATAAGCTTCTTTGGGGAGGGTGTGGCTGGGCTCGAACCCAGGTCCTTCCCCAGGCTGGGTGCGCCCTCTGCCACTGGAGGTGTTTCCTTTCAGAATGTGGTTTAACCTGGGGCTCGTGACCAGCCTGTTCAGCGGGTCTGACCCCAAGGCTCACCCTGTCAAGGAATAACAATGGTGACCTGCCCGGAGCAAAGGCCAGTGCCCACTGGCCATGGTCACTCATCCTTGGAGGAAGCGGAGGCTGTTCCTGTTGCAGGTCTGGCCCTCCCACCTTGGGGCAGTGGGGGCCATCCCCCAGCTGATGCGCATCCTACAGAGAGGACCTCGGCGCTGGCCGGACTCCAGCTCCCGTGTGCCCCATGCCTGCCCACGACCTCCAAAGCCAAAGGGAGGAGAGGGCACAGTGGCCAGCAGACCCTTGACTGCGTGACTTCTCGGAGTCGTGGTGTGTGATGGTCGGTGCCCACCTCCACAGGAGGAGATGTGCCCCGAGGCTTCCCTGACAGGAAAATTTTAAACTAAAATTTAAATTAAATTAAATTTAAATTTAAATTAAATTTAATTAATTTAATCAGGAAGGGGAGGGGGATGTCCACCTGCATGCCCACGGTCACACGGCAGGCACAGCAGGTTGGGATCGGGAGCCCCATGGTGTTCCCTCTAGTCTGTCCTCTGTCTAGACCTCTGCGAGGCTCCTGTCTCCATCCCCCTGAAAACTGGCAAATCTGGGCTTGGCCAGCAGGCCCTAAAGGGCACTCCCCTGCAGAGGCGCTTCCTGTTCATCCAGATTCCCCCAAACACCCCATTAGGTGTGTGGGGCTGGGGGGTGATTCACCTAAGAGGGTGGTCACCTACTCAGCAAGCTCCCCGCCTGTGTCCTGCAGGGCCTGGGTCTTGAAGGCAGGGAAAGATGGACTCTAGTGGCCAGGGCATAAGACCCACAAAGCCCTGGAGAACACCAGCCCCTGCCCTCCTCCTGCCTATGGGACACTGAAGTCTAGAGAGGGAGAAGGACTTGTCCAAAGCCGCACTTCAGAGTGAGACCCTGCATATCTCAGATCAGGAGAAAGAGTCAGGGGACTTGCTGGGGTGGGGGTGCTCCGTGCCTTTTGCGCACACCGCACGCTCCCTCCCTCCCTCCCTCCCTCCCTCTCTCTCTCTCTCTCTCTCTCTCTCTCCCCCCCCTCCCCCGGGCTGCTTTGCATGCTTCTGTTTGCTAAACAAAACGAAGCCACTATCAGGATTCCAGCCCTTCTCAGCAGCAGCTTGGGAGGAGAAGCTGAGCAGGGGCAGCCGGGGCTTCCTTCCTCATTGGCCTTGGCTCCTTCGCTTCCTGAGGCTGGGATTTAACAAGGGCCCAGTTGGGAGGGGACCACAGACAGCAGCCACTGAGCAGGGACCCAGCCCCCATTTGCATAACAGAGGGGGCAGGTGTGTGGCAAGTGGCAGGAAGCCCAAGATCAGCTTGGGGGGGGGGGGACAGCACAGGGTGGAAAGGGTGGCAAACGCCAGGCTGGGGCAGACGGCTCGGAGGGAGCCCTGCTCCCCTGCCAAGCTGGAGAGCCACTGCTGCCCCACCACACAGCTGCTGGACCCGAGGGCTGCACAGGATGGCCTCAGGTGCAGCGTCTGAGGACAGGGAAGTCTCAGGCTGTCCCCTGTGCCCCTGAACACAGGAGAAGCCCCTCCCCAGAGCAGGCCATGTCTCCACAGGGTGGCCAGGTCCTGCTCACCAGGGTTCCCTGGAGGACACATTGGGAGGTGCCCCGCCACCCTCCATGGAAATCACTGATAAGAATGGAAATACTCTCCAGGGTCAGCCCTGGGATTGTGTGACCAAGGTGGCCTCAGCCTGTCTCCCTCTCCAGCAGTAAAAATCTGTCTGGTGGCCTGGAAGACGAGCGGGTGGATGGAGGCAAAGAGGCAGGGGGCAGGTTCTGGGAAGTCAGGGAAGGGGAGAGAGAAAGGGTCCTGGGCCTTTTCTCACATCAAGAGCCCTTCTGGAGTCAGGTGTGCCCCCAACCCATCACCTGATGGTCAGCTCACCCCAGCTGCCCACCATGACCCAGCCGTCACAGGTGACCCCAGTCCCTGACCTCAAGCCTTCACACTACTACTGCCCTCCAGGGCTCCTCTCTGCAGAGTGTGGGTGATGTCCATCCAGGGGGTGGGGCCAGGAGAGACAAAGAATCTGGGTTGGCCAGTACTGTACCCGCAGGTGAGGGGTACTGCGACTTGGTCTGGGGAACAGGCAGGGGCAGAGGTGGCAATGGAGCTGAGCCGAGAAGGGTCCCCTAAGGCTGCTGCACAGTGTGCCCTGCAGGAGCGGAGGGGGCACTGGGGCCCAGTCCCTGCTGAGGTTGCCCAGGAGTGGAGGACAGCTGGATGGAGGCGAGGGGTGGGGCAGGGAGAAGACACTGGGAAACCTGGGCTCTACCCAGGAGCCCTGCCACCCGGCTCCAAACAAGGAAGGACCTTCCCTGGTCCTCCCCAGAGGCCTCCGAGGAATCCTCAATGCTCTTCTCACCCTTGCACCTCTGCCCACGGGGCTCCCTCAGCCGGAAAGCCCTCTTCCCTCCCCTAAGCCCTCTCAGCCCTAAATCCCAGCCCCCAGCACGAGAAAAGCTTTCAAAACTCACCCATCCCTGGACCCTCCATTCTATTCCTGGGAATGCAACCAAGAGAGTTGTGGGTGGGCACACAGTGGGCCCCAGGAGCACCTTCTCATCCTGTTTGTAAGGGCAAAAAGAGAAGAAAAGGGAACCATCCCCAGTGCCCACAAGGGGAGTCTGGCCAAGCGCAGGGTGTCCCTGTGGCCTTGAAAGGAGCACCTGTGTTTCCTAAGAACTGCCCTGGAAGCAGGCCACAAGGCTGGTCTGAAGCCCATGGTGTGACTCATGCCAGCTGTGTGCAACCAGTTTGCACCTCCCGGCCCTGTGGCGCGGGTGGAGGGTGTCTTCCCAGCGGTGGGCTGTTTCAGCTCCTCAGCAGCACTCACAGTCAGCCTTGGAACGAACCTGGGGGATGGGGCGGGGGTGGGGGTTGATAGACACTGAGCCATTTCATAAAAGGGACTTGAGCAGCTGTGGATCTTGGTGTCCTGGAGCTGTTGACGGCAGTGCTGCTGCAGAGTCGGACCTCTCTCTCGATGCTACCTGGGAATGAGACCTTGTGTGTTTTCTATACTGGACAAAAATAAAAAAGAAAAAGAAAATCAATTTTTTCAGAACAAAAGTATCGGCGGAGGAAGCTATTCCTATTTTAAGTGGAAAGTGGTTTGAAATCAGTAAACACCCTGATTCCTGGTCCTCACACACACAAGTGATGGAAGGAAGTGTGGAGGACAAGTGGTATCAACAGGGCTGCCCCAGAGGAGGGGGCGGCTCGTGTTTTTTGGCTCTCATTATTGGGGGCATGTTCTATTTTTCTGCAGTGGGCACGCATGATAACATTATCACTGGTATTAAAAAAAGACTCCCTCAGGGCTGGGGTTGCCGCTCAGTGTTGGAGCACTTGCCTAGGAAGCACGAGGCACTGAGTGCGATCCTCAGCACCACTTCAAAAAAAATAAAATAAAGATATTGTGTCCTCCTACAACTAAAAAAAATATACTTAAAAAAAAGATTCCCTAAGCTCCAATATACTTTGAGCTTTATATTAATTTGATGTTGGCCTTTCCACCCCACCCCCAAAGCTCCCAGATCCTGTGGCCCCCGTTGCGGGTAGGTATGCAGCTTCTTGGGGGCAGGCTCCTTTCTGCCTTACCACTGTTGACTGGCTTGTCCCCCTACCCCAGGAGCCACCTCCTGGAAGATGCTGAATTTCATCTTTTGGAGCCAATGCCCTGTGTCCCCAATACATAGAATCCCCTTGGAGGCCCCGGCTCCTTGGCAGCTGGGGTAGGAACCCTAGAGTGGAGTGAGAGCCTGGCTTGGGGACAGAGGCTGCAGGGCAGATGGATGGCTCTTCCCGCCGTGCTGCTCTTCTCCTTGCTCGGGTAGTGGCTTGCTCCACCACCGTCTCCGCGAGTGTCCACCCGGGCTTGGGCCCATTAACAGATCTGTTTGTTTACTAATTTAAATCAGGTAAACAGCTGTTAAGGATTGTTTTTAAAGGACGTTAACTGATCTGTTTGTTTACTTTCACCTTTCCTTTTCATTATATTTAATAATTCTTTTCAGGATAATGTCTCTTTAGCATCATTGCCAGAATTCCTATCTTCATCCCAGTGCCAGTGAAGACAAACTACAGCTTCTATGATAGCTATCACAGTAAACTGTATAAACTGATGAATCAATGAATATAACTCAACAAGTAATGCTCAATCAAGGAGTCAACTTACTTTGGGAGGAAAACGGACTTTGGGAGGAGACAAACATATTGATAGATTCCTCCGGTTTGAACTGCTTGCAGAACTTGCCTGGACTATGTAACTACCATTTGGTGCAGAGAATGGGCCGGAGGTTCTTAGGGGGGGGTTTGAAAGGCAGCAGGAGGGAAATCTGAGGCAGGGCACGTCTGGCCCGGCCATGCTCAGGTTTGTCCTGATAAGTTTATCACCCAGTGCCGGCTGCCAACCGTCGGCATGAAGCAGGCCAGCAAGCCAGGCAGAAGGACACTCCTGGGCCGATAGCGCCTTCCAAGTGTTATCAGGAGCCTTGTGGCCCAGAGCGCGGGAAAGAGGGAACAGGGGCAGGGAGGGAGAGAGAGAGAAACTTCCAACACTTCACCCAGAGACAAGAGCCAGGGAGGAAGAGGCCTCGGAGGCTCCCGGGCCCTGGCCACCACTGCTGCCCTGGCAGATGCCGCTGCCAATCAGGCCCAGCCCGGCAAGCTGGAGGCCCATGCAGCCGTCTTGGCCTTCTCTGCCAGGGAATACTGCTGATGCTTCTTAGCTCTTGTGCAAGCTCTAAAGCAAAGCCCCCTTTTCCGGAAGGTTCTGTTGCCCCAGAACACAAGGCAAAGCATGTGGGAGGAGGGGGGCAGTTTCGTGGGGACCCTGTCATTTAACCACTTCTCTACCATCCTTCAGCATCTCCTCTCTCCCTGCCCCGAGGTCTGGGGTGACAGTCCACTCAGCTTGCACAGTGAGCCCCCTGGAATGTCCAGCCTGGCCCTCCAGCCATCTGCAGAGCCAAGCTTTACCACATGGTCATCCCTGGCTATCAGGGGGACACTGAATGAGCAAAGAGGAGGGGGAAGGAGGGCGAGGTCAGGGAGATCAGGAGGAGGAGAAGAGGGAAGTCCAGGCCTGGGAGACCCCGTCCTCCCCAAGGTCCCTTGCGGATGAGTTTTTTTAATGCCCCTTTCTCCACTTTTTCTGGGTTTTCCACAATTTCTACAATAACAGTGTTTTTATTATTTATTTTTATTCTAACTTGTTATACATGACAGCAGAATGCATTACAATTCATACCACACACATAGAGCACAAGTTTTCGCATCTCTGGTTATATACAAAGTATATTCACACAATGACCATGTTTTGAGGAGGTATAAGGGGAAGGAAGGGCCCAGGACTTTTGCAGAGGCACAAAGACAGACCGTCCGTCTACTCCTATCCGAGGGCCTGACCTGTGCCAGGCAGCACTCCAGGTGGGAGGACAGGGCAGTGGGCAATCAGACAGAAACTCTGAGCTCCTGGAGCTGAGGCGGGGGGTGCTGAGGGTAAACGGCTGGGAGAGAGGGAGAGCAGTAAGGGGCCAGCGTGGCGGTGGCCCTGAGGCCACCAAGTCAGGTGGCAGCCTGAGGAGGCCTCACCAGAGCACTGGTGTGGAGGGTGAGCTGTGACTGAGGGACACACTCTAGCCCCGTGTGGGTGAGAGTCAGCCCCCCCTTGGCCTGAGGATCTCTCACCCATAAGGTGCCCCGTGTGATCTTTAGACATCTCGAGACTCGACCTTCAGACCCAGGCCTCTCAGGGAGAGGAGGCTGGAGATGGCCATTGAGGGGAGAGCAGACAGCCTGTGTCAGGGCTGGGACAATAGCAAAGTGGCCTCTGATACATTTCTGCCACGTAGACCTCTGCCTGGCATTGCTAAAATGTAGTGTTTCTTGGGAGTAGATATAGTGCCAGGTGCTGTTGCAAATACTTCAGATAAATTAACCCTCTATAATTCCCACTTCCTGATGGGGAAACTGAGGCCAGAGAAGTCAATGACTTGGCGGGTCCACAGCCACCAACGCTGCACCTGGCCTCTGCTCCTTCGGTCTCTGTGCCTGAGAGCCTCTCCCCACCCACACTCAGCCCGGCCAGCTCCAGATGCTTTCCAGGGGGCTCTGCTAGGCTCTGCCCTGATTCCAGTGCTTCCCTGAGGCAGGGATGTGAGCCGCCCAGGACGCCCCTGAGCACATGATAAAGGTAGTTGTTATTTTCATGGCTAAGAGTCCTGAGCAGGGGGCACAGGCCCGGCCCTGAGGGGCAAGCCTAGAGAGAAGGTGGGCCTTGCCACTGTGTGGTGAGCGAGCTGTGTCTCACCCCTCTCCCGTCCCTGCTGACAGCCCAGCCCCAGACGCCAGGCAGAGCTATTTCTGCAAAGCGTGACTGGGAACTTCCTCCCGGATCTCTTAAAAATAGAGGAGTTATCGAGGCCCTCAGGCCCCTTCCTCTACATGGGGATTCTGACATGATTTCTGGGGAGGCCTGAGCCCCCTGGCCTCCCTCACCCCACAAGGACTTATCTCTGAGCTCAGTTGGACAGCAGGAAGGGAGCAAAGCTACCACGGTGGGCAGCTCTTCCTGCCCCCAAAGCCCCTTTTGGGAGCAGCAGGGGATGTGGGCACTGACTCAGGGTGTCAATCACCCCTGCTCCCTGGGGCTGTGGTTGCCACGACTCGGGGGAATCAGAAACCAAGGGGCTGAGCATGTTCTGGGGATGCCCCCACCATCGTCCAGCCTGGCCTTCCTGTCTTGGCCCTGCCCTTGTGCCCAGCACCCTCATCTCTGTGTAGCCCATCGCCATGCAGTCACTGGTGGACATCTGTCTCCACTGTATTCCCAGGAGCTGGAGAGGCTGAAGGACCAGGCTCCTGGAGGTCAGGCCAGGCCATGTGGGGAGAGTGCAGGGCAGGACGGTGGAGGTGGAGGGGGTGGCAGGCTTGCGCAGGGCCCACCTCTCCCAGTCCCTAGGTCTGTTCTATAGCAGAGGAGGCCCTGGGGGCCAGCCATCTCCTCTAGGGATCTCTTCCCACTGCAGGCCTCAGATTTTAGAAGACAACTCCTCTTGGGGCCAGAGGAGAGACCCTAAGTCTCCATTCAACAAGTATTGGCTAATCAGGCGTGGTGGCGCACTCTTGTAAACCCAGTAACTTGGGAGGCTGAGGCAGGAGAATTGCAAGTTCAAAGCCAGCCTCAGCAATTTAGTGAGCCCTAAGCAACTTAGCAAGACACTGTCTCAAAAAAAAGAGTGGGGGGCTGGGGATGTGGCTCAGTGGTTTAGCCCCCCTGGGTTCAATTCCTAGTATCAAACTAAACAAGACGTATAAGTGTTAGCTGTGTCCACTGTGGCTGAGTCCTGAGGGGCTAGACTCAGGAGAGGGGATGCTCAGAGGTCCCCAAAGTCAAGGAGATCTTCTTAGAAGAGTCAGGCCTGATGACAGGAAGAATGGGATTTGCCAAAAATGGAGAGGGCCACACCAGGTCAAGAAAAGAATGGTATCCAGGCACGGAGTGGGGAGCCAGCGGCCCGCCTGTCTGCCCCAGCTCGCTCCCAGCCTGCTGAGGGGCGGGGGCCAGCAGTGCCCCCAGGGCCCCAGTAGGCCATGGTGTAATCTGATGGTGACCTAGAGCAGTTCCACTGTGGCCACTGTTCCTGTCCTGCTTTCCAGTCCCCGCTGGGTTGCAAGATGCCCATCAGGCTTGCCTGGCCACCGTGATCACCTGCAGCCAGGCCCTGCCCTTGACTACTGTGGAGGGAAGGGTCCAGATCCTGGGGTTCAG
The DNA here is from genome assembly GCF_048772815.1 of Callospermophilus lateralis. Classification (NCBI taxonomy): domain Eukaryota; kingdom Metazoa; phylum Chordata; class Mammalia; order Rodentia; family Sciuridae; genus Callospermophilus; species Callospermophilus lateralis. Next base: position 4,038,894 of record NC_135306.1, on the reverse strand, counting down.
CTCCCCAGGCTGCTCTGCAGGGCCAGCAATCTTAGCTGGAAACAGCAAGGTTGGGGTTTCCTCGGCGGCTCCCCAGCCCCCTCATCTCATCTCAGACTTATCGCTGCCCGCCAGCTGCCTGGCCCCCAGCCCCTCCAACCCTCTCCCCTGCATGATTCAGCAAATCTCCCTCCAAGAGGGGAAAACAAGGGTGAAAAAAATCACAAAGTCAGATTACAAAGCCCCAACCGTAGGGCAGGCCCCCAGCGGGGAGATAGGCTCCGCTCCCCACCCTCAAGCCCCTCGGGCAGATAAGCCTGTAAGCAGCAGCGGTGGGCTGCTGCAGGTGTGGCTGGGGGGACTGGCTCCACGGAAGTCCAGCAGGGAACAGGGCCGTTGGGTGGCCCTGTGGTGACTCAGGTCCCCGGGCTTAGCCACCATGCAGTGAGCTAGGCAAAGAGGAAGCACCCGCGGCCACCGCTGCTGTTGCCATCCCACCCCAGGCACAGAGGGAAACAGAGAAGGGCGGGGGCCTTCTCAGAAAGTTCGATGGCAGGGTGCCCTACAGATGCCCTCCACCCAGGGTGTGTGTCCCCCTTTGCAGCTCAGCCTGCAACTGTGCTCCCCACAGGGCCAAGCTGCGCAGGCTCGGGGCAGCCCAGCAGCCTGTGTTGGGGAAGTGAGGTGCCTGGCCTGGGAAGGAGCGGGGAGCCAGGAATGCCATTCCAAGGCCTAGCTTCCTCTGGGGAGGCCTGGCTGGGGTCCTGGCCATGACAACCTTGGCCTGCGAGACTAGAAACACATAAGGGGTCAGTAATGTCAGCCCCAAGACCTTTCTGGGGCAATCCTGGCTCTTGGTGTTGGGGAAGGATGCAGATTTGCAGACCTCCCCTGCAGGGTGCCTTGGATGCAGAAGACCCTCTGGTCATGGGTGGAGGCTGGGGGGAGCTGGGACCTAGGGCTTCTCCTTCTGCCAGTGGAGGAGGCTGAGTGACAGGCAGGAAGTGGAGCTGGAAGTCACCCTAAGCAGCCATTCCCTGATCACCCTGTCTGCTCAGCTGGCTGTGAAATCAGAGTGAGGAGGACAGTGGCAGCGGGGCTGCCCTGGGGGAGGACCTTGGCCAGCAGGTAACACCCCAGGCTCTGGTCTACATATCCTAGCTTGGGGCCAGTTTGGGTCGAGGCCTGAACAGTGCTTGTTATAAGGGTCCAATGGTCCAGTGAACTTTATTGATTGATTGATTGATTGATTGATTGATTGATGCTGGGGATTTTTTGGGTGCTCTACCACTGAGCTACATCGCCAGCCCCTTTTATTTTTTATTTTGAGCCAGTCTCACTAAGTTGCTGAGGCTGGCCTTGAGCTTGAGATCCTCCTGCCTCAGCCTCTCGAGTTGCTGGGATTACAGGCATGCGCCATTATGCCCAGCTCCAGCCATTTAAAGACTTATTATCTGTGGAAGCAGGTCCAGGTCATTTCCTCCAGAACACAGCAGGACCACGGGAGCAGAAACCACTAAGGTGCTAGTGTTGGTTGGGGGCCTGATACATACGTAAGCCCTCCTGCCATGACCTCGACAGGTCCCTTTCTCCCACTGGGCTTTGGTCCCTGAGGTGTAGAAAGAAGAGAGTGGTTAAGAAACTCTAGAATTTTGCAAAACACCAACTGCTCAGCTGGGGGTGTAGCTCAGTGCTAGGACACTGGCCCAGCACATGTGTGAGAGGCCTTGGGCTTGATCCCCGGCATCGCAAAAACAACATAAAACAAAAACCCAATTACTCATTGTGTGTGTAGTGGGCCAAGGTATGAACCACAGGCTGGGAAAGCTGATGGGCAGCAGGTGGCATTGTTTACAGTGACCAGGAGGTGGCAGCTACCCACGTCCCCACAAGGGATGTAATTCAGCCTTAGAAAAGAAGGGTATTCTGACATCTGCCAGGACATGGAAAAACCTTGACGAAATTGTGCTAAGTGAAATAAGCCAAACAGAAAAGACCACAGGACCCGGCCTCTATGCGGTCCCTTAGCAGTTAGGTTCAGGGGACAGAATTGTAGTTGCCAAGGGCTAGCTGGTGGGGCGAGGGTGGGTGTGCGGAGTTAGGGTTTAATGGGGACAGGGCTTCAGCCTCACTGGAGGAGAGCGTTCTACAGGTCGAGGGTGTGATGGCTATAGAACCATGTGACTGTACTTAATGCCATAGATAATACTAGGAAAGGCCTGAGATGGCAAAGTTCTTCATTGTGTTTCAGCATGCACACAACAACGCCACACTACAAAAGGAAGAACAAAGCCAGTGGGCATGGTGTGCCCTCCGTCTGTGCTGAATCAAGGCTTGAGGACCAGATCCCAGCCCCCAACAGCTCACAGTCCAGGTGACAGGGCAAGCCATGGCCCCGGGACCCATAGCCAACATCCAGGGAGCCCTGCTGGGGTGGGAGCAGGATGTGGGAGTGCTGCAGGAGAGCCTCTTCTCTCTAGGGGTGAGCCAGCGCCCGCCAGGCAGCAGTGCCAGAACACCAGGGTCCTCCCAGGCTGGCTTTGCCTCCCTCCGAGCCCCCTGGAGTGTTGTTCCCTCTGCCTGGAGGCAGTGTCCCCAGTTCTCTTTCTATACTCCAGTCCCAACACACCTGCACCCCACAGAAGCCTCCGTTCCCCTTTGCAGACTCTCACAGCCCGCAGGCATCTTACTCTGATGCCGGTCATAACTGTCATTAAGCAGCTGTGCGAACTCATTCTACAAAGGTCCCCACTGTCTCCCCAGTATCCAGTAAGAAATACTTTACAATGAGCAATGGACACATGGGTCTCTCTCCCAAAGGGACCCGAGGCTGGGTCAAAGTTGGAGTTGCCTGTGCAGGTGGGACTTCCTGGTGTCTTGCTTGGGATATGAGCTGGAGTTCAGAACCACTGCAGGTCCCTCTTGGGCTCGTGGACCTGGTTAGGAGCTGTCTCCTCGGCCATGGGGGGAGGATGCCAGGGACCCAGCCCAGAGCTGCCCTGGAGGAGGCCCCGTGTGTGGGAAGCGCTCTGCCTTGGCCTGAGCTCAGTATCCTGGAAGCTGGCCCAGTGGCACCATGCGCCCCCCTCCCCCGGGTCCTTGCTGTGGGCCTACTGCTGGCTCAGCTCTTCCCTCAGCGAGTGGCAGGAGCTGTTTATCCCTGATGGGGAAACTGAGGCACAGCCTTGGCCAAAGTTGGACTGAACTTCAAAGGACCACTGCCCAGCACTCCAGGAAACTAGAATTGGAGGCTGGCCCCTTGGCCTTTCTCCGCCTGGGACCCCGGGACTGCGCAGCAAGGTCTTGCAGTGTGGCTGGGCAGGCTGCACGCAAGGGGTGAGCAGAAGGGCAGCCCTGCCCCAGTCCTTCCCTCTCTGCCTCCTCCTGGTCCTGCATCCCTCTCACCTCCTTTCCTTTTCTCCCTCCCCTGTCCCAGTCCGCGGGTGGGCGGCCTGCATCTGATGATGCGGTCATTCACCCTTCCTCGCGTGACCCGCAGATCCCCGCAACGCTCCAGCGTGGCCTGTCTCTCCCCGGTGCCAGGACAGTCGGAGCCGAGGGAGACGGCGCCTCCTAGTGGCCGCGCTGGGGCTGCCCGCGAGTGCGGTCCTGGTGCGTTGGCTGCGCATCAACCAGCATCGCTGCGGGTCAAGTCTGGGCCCGGCTCCAGGAGATGCCCGCCAAAGAGACCAGCGCGACAAACCATCCGTCCAGGGGTAGAGGGCAGCCGGTGTGTTGCAGGGAGAGACCTCTTCAAAATTCTGGCTACGAACACCTTTCCAGGTGAACCTTTCCAGCATTGTGAAGAGGTCCTGGGAGGGCCTGGAGCTGCAGGGTCAGGGACTGGGGGTAGAGGGTGAAACTGATGAGGTTGGGAGGAGACGGAAAGAGAAGATCCCTAGAGTCTGTTGAAGGTTTGGGTTCCACCCCAGAGCCATAGGGAGTCACAGCTGGTCTCAGGCAGGTCAGTGAGGAATCAAGATTTGAGTTTTGGGAAGAGAATCCCTCTGATTTTGCGGGGAGGGCAATCCTGAAGGTGAATGAAGCACAAAAACCTATGGCTCTGGGGGTTGCTAGAGGGGAGTCCCACAGCCCCTCGGGAAGGAACAGCTCAGGGTCCTAGGGACCCCCCCCCACACACACACACCAGCACCTTCAGCTCTGGGTCACTGCTGGAGGATGGCTTCAGGCCTCAGAGGCTCCTGTGACCCCAATGAGGAAATGTAGTAAGGCGTAACAAATCACAGGTGCACACAGTCTTTGACCTGACACAGTCCCACAGATAGCCAGCCTGTGTGTGAGAGGACACACGGCAGCCATTCATCGCAGCAGTGTTTGCCCTGGATAAAGCCTGGAAATAACCTAAGTGCCCATCAGCGAGGGCTGGCTGAGGAAATGGAGGTGCAGCAGGGGCACAGTGTGGGTCTGTGGGAGAAATGAGGAAGTGCCGGGTGAATGGATATGGAGTAATTTCCATGCTGCCTTGCCAAGGAAAAGGGAAGGTGGGGAGGGCGTGCACGCTGAGCTTTCATTTGTGGTCAACTGATTGATTGTTGACTTTAATAGATCAGAGAGTCTGTTATAACCTCAAGGGAAGCCAGTAAGTGCAACTGTTAGGACAAAGAGAATAATAAAACCCGCTCACTTTTTCAAAGGGGAAGGGAATCTAGGTACAGTTTTGCTTATAGCTGTGTAGATGATCTCCAGAGAGAGAAGCAAGAAACTGCTCACGTCAGTCACTCCAGAGAAAAAAAAGGTCTCAGAGTCTGGGGGGGGCAGAAAGGAGACATTTGCTGAGTACCTTTTGGTGTCTTTTGAATTTTGAATCACTTTTGTGTGGTTACCTATCCCCAGGTGTAAGTGAATGTGGGAGGGCGGCAGGAGGCAGTCCATGGTGGTAGAGCTGAGAGGGAGGAAAGGGATGGCAGGAGAAAGGTCCCTGATGCCTTTGGCAGTGGAGGATGCTGGGGTGGGGGCAGCTGACACCCAGGTTTCCGGAGCTGATGTTCCGAAAGGGTGGGTGAGGGGAGAATAAGGAATCCCTGGAGCAGGAGGTCAGGAGAAAGAGTTCTGGGAAGAAGGGGAGGTTCTGGAGAATGAAAATGACCAAATTACATGTAAAATATATGATAAAGATCCCACTATTGTGTATAACTATAATGCTCAAATAAAAATGTAAAAAAAATAGAGGTTTGGGAGGATACAGGAGGATTTCAGTTTGAGCATCTTTTACCTTTTTTCCCTTTGACTATCCAGGACCCCCTGTACCCACCGTTGGGGAAATTCCCCCTGTAGGTAACCGTGGAGGGAGAGCACCTCCCAGCATGTCCCCTGTGGGTGAGTCCTGGGCTCACGTGCTTCCTCAGTTGCCTCTTGCAGACTGTCCCATAACCCAGCCTCAGCTGTCAAGTTCTGGACCATGCTAGGAGTTTTAGGGTTTGGTTAGTGATGCAGAGGACCCACTGATCCCCTAGAACCCTGTTTCCCCTGCTTGGTTGATGAAGTGACTCACTACAAAGAAACAGGAGAATGTTTTGGGGTGATTGAAATATTCTGTATCATGATTGACATGGTAACTTCATTGATATATTTGTAAACTGATCAAACTATACACCTAAACTGTGCCTGTTGTGTTGCATGTAAATTATACCTCAATAAAGTTGATTCAAAAATATTTATACACTAATACATACATGACATGATAACAATAGCTCCAAAGGCAGGAGGCATCTAAATGTGTCTTTACAACGTCATGGTAGTGGCAAAGTACTAGATTGTACAGTATTTGACTCTACAGTGTTAGACCAAGGTTTCATATTATAATCTCTAGGGTGACCAGTAAAAGTTGATGCAACTTTTTGTTAGAGGTAAAATAAAGCAATAAAATATGATTAGTATAAAAGGAGGTAAGAAACAGGAAGGAAAAGGACAGAGAATAGATAGGAAAACAAATAGTAATATGAACGATTTAAATCCAAATCCATCAATATTACATTAGATGTAAAAAGACCAAATATTCCAACTAAAAGACAAAGAATATTAAACAGGAAGGAAAAACAATATTACATGCTGCTTATAAGAATATAAGGATAGGAAAGATTTAAAGTGGAAAGATGAAAAAATGTATATACTCTGAAAATATAAAAGTATTCATATACTGTGAAAACACTAACAAAACAAATCTTTTGCAACTATAATACTATTGCACAATTAAAACTTTTTTTTTCAGTACTGGGGGATTGAACCCAGTACTGAATGTATGCTAGGCCAGTGCTACCGCTAAGCCACATATCCCCACTCTTTTTAATCTTTGAGACAGGGTCTCAAAGTTGCCCAGAAATTGTAGTCCTCCTGCCTGAGCTTCTTGAGCAGCTGGAATTACAGGTGTGGGGCACTGCACCTGCCTGCTCAATATCTCTAGGGAGGAAAGAAATGCAAACTTAAGACACAGGAGACAGAACTGCCACTCAGTGGTAAGATAATGAGAAGTGACTGAACACCAAGCGTAGCTGGACTCTCAAGTGCGGCTAGCAGAAGTGTGAGATGGCGCAGGCTCGTGGAAAACAGGGCCTCAGTCTCCCCTCAGGTCAGCACTCGGTCTCCAGGTGACCCAGCTTCTCCATGCCCGGCATCTGGCTCACAGCAGCAGGAATGACTTGCAGGGCAGCGTTCCAGCAGCTGGGTCCATAGTGGTGCAGACCAGGAACCGCAAGCTCTGTTCACACAGGCTACAAAACAAATGGTCCCCAAAGAGAGTTGCTTAAGATAGCAGCATGCCTCTGTTGTCTCTCCTCCTGTCTGAGGGTCAGTCAGCAGGGCATGGGGCCAGTGACGATTCTCTCCTCCCTGTTGCTGGACACCCCAGCTCCACCATTGGCAGCTGGAAGCACTGCAGTCAGAGCCCTGGCCCCCAGCAAGACGTCCTGGCCAGAAGCAGCCCCTCCACACGGGACCTCTGGGTCTCCAGAACCCTAGCTGAGTAAACCTCTATTCTTTATTAATTACCCAATCTGGGGCCTTCCATTCTAGCAACAGAAAATGGACTAAGACAACATGCTTTTGGTTGTATTTCAATTAAAAAGTCTCTGTGTGTGTATGAGTTTTGTAGTGCTGGGGATGGAACCCCCTTGTACATGCTAGACAAGTGCTTTACCACTGTCCTCAGCCCCAAAGGTTTTTTCTTTTCCCTTTTCTCTAAAAAAGAGATGCCACCAATATGCATCAGGGTGGGAGTGGGAGAAACATGGAGTCAGGGCAGGAGAGTTGGAGGGTGTGAATGTGGAGAGGCTTCTGGGAGGGGCAGCCACCACTACTCACCTGCAGTCCAGTGTTGTAGAGGACCTGGAAATGTTCTGAGAAACGGGTCGTTGGGCCATTTTGTCCCATGCAGACATCAGAGTGTATTTGCACAAACCTAGACTGCTGCAACCTCCCCCATGACAGGATCTCATAGAGCCACCGTGGGAGGTTGGTCTGTTGACCCAGGTGTCACTGTGTGACTGTGGCTGTACTCACTTGACACACATATTTTTGTGCCTCTTCCAGGCAACTGCAGAACTTAAGCTTATATCATTTAGTGTCTTTTCCAAGCCAAAGTATTCAGAATTAGGTCTACAAAACCAAGGCTGGCCCTGGGGCTTGGGAAGCTAAGGCAGGAGGATCACAAGTTCAAAGCCAGCCTCAGCAACTTAACAAGGTCCTAAGCAACTTAGAGAGACCTTGTCTCAAAATAAAATATAATAGAGGCTGGAGATGTGGCTCAGTGGTTAAGTGCTCCTAGGTTCAATCCCTGGTACCAAAAAACAAAACAAAACAGAGCTGGGGCACAGCTCAATGGCAGAGCACTTGCCCAGCAGCCATGAGGCCCCCAGGTTGGCCCCCAGCATTCCCTCCAAAAAGAATCAAAATTAGGTGTGAATAAAATGGATAATTGAAAATTAAAACAAATTTTCAATTCTATAAAGCAGCAAAACCCAGATAAAGTGCTATCTATATTAATGAAGTGTTGGTTGTCCTTACTTTTCTGCTAGGTTTTTGGGCTGCATTCTCTGCTCGCCTCTGTGATTTCTCCAGAGAGGATGGAGTTCTTGGTGTGGCTGATCAAGTTTTGTTCTTTGTTACTGCTAGTAAAGAACTTGGCAGCTTCCAAAACTGTTGCTAATGCTGGGCCAGGCGTGCTGGTCAGCCCCATCACGGACACAAGGCCCTCTCATGCAGGTGTACTTTGGCTCATGGTTTCGCAGGCTCCAACCTGTGGTCAAGAGGACATGTTGTTTTGGGGGAGTGGCAGTGCCCCATGGCAGAAGTGCCAGGTGGAGCAAAATGCTCGTCTGATGGTTAGGGACTGAAAGAGGAGAGGAAGGGGCTGGGGTCCCGCTACCCTTCAAGGGTGTGTCCCCCACCCTGAAGAACTCCCACTCCTTTACCACAGGGCCAAGCTGGGGACCCAGCCTTTCACACGTGGGGCTTTGGGGAGGGACAAAATACCTGTGAAAACTACTTAAAAGACAATTTTACTTTGGCTCCTGGTTTCAAGGCCTCTTTAAGTGGCACTGTGCCCCTCTCGCCCCTTCATGGCTGCTTATTCACTCAGTGCACTGTCCTCAAGTTCCATCTGTGTGGCAGCCGGTGTCAGAATCTCCTTCCTTCTTCAGGCTGAGTAATACCCCACCTCGGGATTGCACCACACTTGGTCTACTCCCCCATCCGGAACGGGGATGTGGGCGGCTCCTCCTGGCTGCAGGGACTGCTGCCACTATGGGCGTGGGTGTGCAGGGGTCCAGCCGCAGTATCTGGGGGCAATCTTCTTTTAACTGATTTGAGGAGCTGCCACAGTTTTCCACCCTTTCCAGTTGTGCACGTCTACCAGGGGGTGCAATTGCCCACCATCTGAATTATAGCTCTGAGCACTATCCTGCCTTGGCCTTTCATGTCACAGCATCAGTGAGTTGTCACAGAAGGTGAAGGAGTGTGCATCCCCCGAAGGCATTGCTACATGATGACCAGCAACAGCTTAACCCAGGGCCTCACACAACCTAAGGGGGCCTCTACCACTGAGCGACACCTCACCCCAGGACTGCAAACCACACCCCTGTATTCCACTCCACTTCAACTAAACGTGTTCCTAAGTGAGCTTTCCCTTAGCCAAAGCCCCCACACCTGAGTGCCTGGATCTCCCAACACAGGCAGAAGTGAGATGGAGGACCAGCTGGATGGACCGACCACTGGCTGGATGGGACAGGTGCAGCTGGTTTACCACTGCAGCTAAGATGACTATTTCAGCCTGCATAGAAACATCTCCTTACAGGAACCTCCAAGGGCCTTTGAAAAAGGCACATACAATTGATGTGCCTTGGTCCTTCAATTGTATTAGTTTCATCGTAAATTTGCCTCTACCAGGGACATTTAAAAAAATATTTAACATAATCTCTATTTATGAACAAACTTTGAAATTCAGTCCTATGTGTATTTGATTTAATTTTGCTTTGGAATACAAGTTGATGGGGGAGGAGAATGTCCTTTGGAATAATCTGTCCCATTTGGAAGTAAAAGAAAACTGAAACTTCTGTACAGACCCATCCCCAGGTCCCTGTCACCTGTCACCCAGTGATGGGACTGTGTGGGACAATTCCTGACCCTGGCTTGTGTGTAAGTGTGCAGGGTCTCACCTCCTCAAGAGAAGGATGCTGACTACGTCCAGGGCAAACCTTCCATGAGTTGCCAGGTACCTAGGCCTCTGGCCCCAGTATGCCGGGCCAGCCACTTGGCCTTTTCTCCCAGGGTGTCATGAGCACCTGTGACCACCAGATGGCTGTGTTACCCACAAGGACGCTCTGTGGCCCTCTGGTGGCCAACACCAAACCTAGGTCTTTGCTCCAGTCCAGGGTGCAGCAAGTCAAGTGGGGCTAGGGAATATAAAGCACCCACTGTGTGCTTCACAGACCCACCTAGAAGCTCAAGGAGGAATATGCAGATTCTGAAGCCAAAAGGAATTTTCTTGCATCACTGGGGATGAAACTCAGGACCTTATCATGCTAGAGCCTTGTCCCCTGAGTGACACCCCAACACTACAGAAGCACAGAAAAAAGTCCTCTTTCTTCTTGGTTAATATAGATCCAGGGGTGGGGATGTGTCTTATTGGTAGACTACTAGCCTAGCATGTGCAAGACCCTGGATTCCATTCCCAGAACCCCCCCTCAAAAGGATACATATTCCAGTACCACCACAGAAGGGGGTCCCCTGATGTCATTCAGCATTCAAGGCCCTGGCTAGAAGACAAACAGGGGAGATTAAAGTGGTCAGAAGTACCAGATGGCTTTCCCACCACTCTTGCCTGTGGGATTCGACTTTGCCAATCAGCCACCAATCAGCCAGCAGTCCCTTTCCACTGCCCTGGGTCACCGTGAGGGCAGAACAGCGGTCTGTACTCCCCCAGGTCAGTATATGGATCAGTACATCAGTTGGACACAGGACAGCCGAGGGCTGGGTCTGGCATGACCTTAGTGCTTGAGGCTGCAGTGGAGGGTACAGAACAGGTCACCCCACCGGCTCCCACACCAGCGTGCCCCATCTGCCAAGGAAGGGCTGAGCCTGAGCAAGCAAAGGCTCCTGCTATTTAGTGTCCCTCCCTCACCTGGCTGACTGCTCCTCATTCTTTTTTTTTTTTTTTTTTTAAATATTTATTTTTTTTTAGTTATCGGCGGATACAACGTCTTTGTTTGTATGTAGTGCTGAGGATCGAACCTGGGCCGCACGCATGCCAGGCGAGCGCGCTACCGCTTGAGCCACATCCCCAGCCCTGCTCCTCATTCTTTAGGTTTCAGCTTAGACTTCATCTTGACCTTGTGAGGTTAGTTTGGTGCTTGTCTTCTAAGCCTACAGCATAGAAGGCTGTTTAAGAGCTTACTGTATGAACTCCTGGGTTTGCAGGAGGGGGCTGGGGCCTGTTGGAAAAACAGAGCAATATACTGGGCCTGCGTTTTCCTTAATGCTGCATTACTTGGTAGTATGACAGGTGGATTCTTTTTCCCTTTGGGGATGGTGCTGGGAATCAAACCCAGGACTTCATACACGCTCTACTACTGAGCTACCTTTTATTTGGTAGCTGTCTCTGCTAGTCAAATATGGATGGAGGCAGGGTCTGTGGTCTCTTGGCTGCATTGTCTGAGCCAAGCACAAGGTCCAGCACATAGTAGGGAGCATTTACTAAATGGTGCCTGTGTGCATGGTGCCTCCTTTAACCTGGTTCCTGATGTTTCTTGGCCTCTCTGACCTCCCTGCTTGGGTCCCAGGCAGGACCAATTCTCTGTCCTCCAGAAGCTTGGTCTGATGCTCTGAGGTTGGCCCTTGTTTTCCCCTCAAACCTTTATTCTGTCCTTGGTTCCTGTGGACTTTGGGGACATTATTCTACTGGATGAGCCCTGATTGAGTACCCCCATGGCCATCCCCTAACCAAGGGGCTGGACTGCATTTTAGGTTGGAACGAGCCACAGGCCTCGTCCACTCATTCAGTAAACCTTTCCTGAGCAGCTGCTCTGTGCCACACCCTATGAAGACACTGGGTAACCAGAAAGTCTCTACCCTCAGGAAGCTGCTGCTTAGTGGAACAGAACAGCCAGTAAAAAAACAAGACCAGGTTCCATGATGGGGTGCATTTGGGTGCCAGAAGCACAAAAAATAGCACCAACCTAACTTTCAGGGTCAAGGTGAAGTCTAAGCAGAAACTTAAAGACTGAGGAGAAGTTGACCAGATGTGGGAGGAAGAAGTTGTGGGGGAGTCACTAGCGACAGGGACAGAGTGAGATTTCAACCTAGAAAAATCATTCTTGCTTCCCCAAGAGGAGATTAAACAGAAAAAAACTAGAGGACCATCAGATTGGAGAGCAGGCTCACTAAAGTTCCAGGTAGTTTGGAATCAGCTTTGCAAGATGAAAAACTGAATTGCTTCCACAGCCATAGGTAGGGGAGCTGTATTTTGCAAAAACAACAACAACAACAAACACCAGCTAAGTCAGAATCTCAGATAAACAATGAATATTTAATATATGTCCCAAAATATTGCATCAATGTGCATCCAATATTTTATGTCAGCTCTACTGATAGTGACAAAGGCTTTGAGACTGACTCATGTGTACCAGACTCACAGGAGTCTGGTGTAAATCCAATTTGTTAATTTACAACTGCAAGCAGGGGTAAAATATGCATGTTATTCAGATTCTCCTTTCTAGGAAAAAAAAAAAAGTCATCATATGACTGTTTGGAGAGCACCAAATGAGAAAAAAAGGACATGAGAAGCTTGAAAGAAAATTTTATCTCAAGGTCAGGAAAATTCTGGAGGAGAACCCTGGCTTCACTACACAGAACCCCTTTTGTTGTGGCTGAATGCACAAGTCTCCCCTGCAGAGGCAGGCCAGGTCCGCTGCACCCTAGTAGGCAGCTCTGTTGAAATGCATGGTTTTCTTCTGGCTCACCCATCACCCTTTGCTGGCTGATTCTCATTTTGCTCACAGGGGATCCTGCTTCCAAGATGTGGGGTTCCCGTCTGACATACTGCACATGGAGTCATGCCGTTTTCCTTTTGGAATGTATTTGATGGCCCAAACTTTGCAGTTTCCTCCCCCAGCCCTTTTTGTGAGTACCGGAGGATTGAACCCAGAGACACTCTACCCTGAGACACAACCCGAGCCCTTTCTATTTGGAGACAAGGTCTCACTAAGTCATCTAGGATGGCCTGAAACTTGCGGATCCTCCCGCCTCAGTCTCCCAATGTTGCTGGGATTACAGGCTGTACCACCTCATCCGGCCTTGTTCTGCCTTCTTAAATCCATCCACAACGACGAGTAATTCAGAAATCATTTCAAAAATCGAGGGTGCCCATACCCAAGGGGTTTCTTGATTTTTATCTCCTGACATCCTCAAATCTAGTCCCTTCTTTCCACTCCCCGGGCCACTTCCCTGGCCCCCGGCCTGAGCGTCTCCGCCAGGATCCCGCGGCTTCTCGGCTGGCTGGCCCGAAACCCCTCTCGCCCTCGGACACACTCCCCACACCACACGAGAGTTCTTTTGAATACAAAACGGCCATAGGGATCCCGCCGAAAGCCCTTCACGGGGTCCGGGCCTCACTCCGAAAAGGCCAAGTCGCTAGGCACGTTCTCTCCCTGCCGTCCCGCCTCCGACCCCTTCGGCCCGCTCCGCTGGGCTTAGGGGCCCCGCGCCAGCCGCGGAGTCTCGCCCACCTTCCCCGCCGGGTCGGAAGCGTGTCAGCACACAGCAGGGGCTTAGCAGTCTAGTAAGAGGACGCCAGCGCCCTGCCCAGAGCTCGGGATCTGCGTGCGGGAGGTGAGGCGAGCGCCACTCCACGACGCCCGGCGGACTCGGGATCGGCTCCTACGCGGCCCGTGGCGACTCTTCTCCACGGCAGGAGGCGTGCCAGAAGCCCAAGGCCCTCCCCCAAGCCCTTACTGGGTGGGATCTGCGGAAGAGAGCAAGTCCTGGTTCCGTATTGGCTAATACCAAGGAGCAAGGAAGGGGCGGAAACTGACTTCTTCCGGACTCCTCATTGGCTAAGATCTCAGTTCAGCCCCCGGCTTCTCATTGGCTAAAGTCGAGGGTGGTGTCTTAAAATCCTCCGGGTCCCAGACTAGCTGAAGAGCCCCGGCCCCGCCCCTCGGACCAGCCCTCTTCGTTTTAAACAAAAAGTCCAAGACGCTGCTGTGGTTCACTCCAAAGTCTCCGCGGTTAGCCCGGGGTGTTTGCTGCCCGAGGCCTTGGAGCCTTTCTGAACCTGAGGATTTAAGGATACGCGACAGGCGAGGGAGGCCGGAATGATTTCTTCGCGGAACCATTGAGGCGAGGCCTCTGGGAGCGTTTTGAGGGAAGGACCGTGGCGGGTCCGCCTAGGCGTGCAAGGATGGCGGCGGAGAAGACTGACGCGGGGCCGAGGGCCGCGGTCCCTGTGGATCTGCGGCGGGAGCGGCGCTTGGTGTGCGTGGAGTACCCGGGCGTGGTGCGCGACGTGGCCAAGATGCTATCGACTCTGGGCGGCGAGGAAGGCGTCTCCCGAGTAAGAGCGGGGACTCTTCTGAACAGCGGGGGAGGGACCGAGTCGAGAGACAGTAGCTGAAGGGGCGGGGCCTCGATGGGAAATGTGGTTTCCCTGGCAACGGAGGTGGGGCCTGCGGCCAGTGGGCGGATTTTCGTAGACGCGTGCCCAGGGCGCGCTCAGCACCCAAGGGACCCTGTGGGGAGGATCTAGGAGAGGTCCTGGGCCCTCTTCCATCCCGTCTCCGGGCATGAACAGCACCCCCGGCATCCGCGCCGCGAACGTGGCCAAGCCGCCGCCCCGCGGCCTGTGCTGAGTCGCCTGGTCCTTTTGCTCGGAGTAGAGAGCAAGGGCCACCCCTCCCCCCCGCCCCGGATTAAGAATTGCCTACCTGCCTGCCCGCCCCTGGGCTTAGAGATGCGCTAGCTAACCTCTTATTCTGTGCCAGGCACGTTCTACTATTTTAATTAAATTCCACCCACCGTAGAGCCTACGAGGGTGTAGGGTCGGACCTGCGATTGATTGATTGATTGATTGATTGATTGATTGATTTGTGGTTTTGGTGGTACTGGGGTTTGAACCCAAGACCTCAGGCATGGTAGACAAGCAAGCACTCTATCACTTTACATCCCAGCCCTTTAAAGTTTTTTTTTTTTGAACACAGTTTCTACTAAATTGCCCAGACTGGCCTCACCTTTCCATCCTGCTTCAACCTTCCAGTAGCAAACATACCATATACCTGGTAGCTTCCAGGTGAAGACATCCGGCGCTGTGCCTGGCTATTACTGCATTTTACAAGGGACTGATATAGTTTATTCAGGGTCACACAGCAAGTGGGGCAGTTGGGAATGAGGCTCTCTGTATTCTTTACATGAACTACATCTTGAAATGTCTGTTCTTTAGAGAGGTTTTCTCTGAACACTATAACTTTAATTCCAGTCTGAAATTTTGTTTTGATATTTATTGTCTGTCTCAGCTCCTTGGCACTGAGGCTGTAAACTCCCTAAGAGCAGGAACCTCTCTCCTTGACTTCTGTACTCCTAATATTTATGAGTGCCTGATTCTTCTTAATTTTTGTCAAATGTATGATTGAATTTCATAACATTCTAATGAGTTAGATACTATGTTTTAATTCCTATTTCTTAAAGGCAGGTAAGAAAGGTTAGGTTTGGTATCTCTTGAATGACACAACAAGGACTTAACTCCTGTGTGTCTGATTCTAAACCACGTGTGAGCCCCTTGGAAGTGCACCCCTTCATCAGACATCGGTTCTACTCATATTTCCTGAGCACCAACTCTATTCAGGTCCACATCTGCATTCATTTCCACTCCCTCAGGACTCATAGAAATGTGTTTTATGAGAACAGGATTCCCAAGGATTGAGGCTCTTGTAACCATTGTTCTTGGAGAGTTCCTGAGCATTTCCTGAGGGCCACACCCTATCTGGGGTGCTGGGCAGCCAGCAGGCCAGCTTGCAGATGGTCTCATCCCTTGCTTCCAAAGGCACACTGAGTTCCTCTTTCCCAGTATGGGGCAAACTCTCATTCATACTTAAATTACAGTGTTTACCCTGAGGTAGGCATGAGGAGGAGTGCTTAACACCTAATTAATTTATAATTATTGTAATACTCCTGGAAGGTAGGTAATATTCTTAAGGTTTGCTTTGAAAGTTGTAGGTGACTGCTCCTCAGAGACAAGTACTAATTTAATCTCCTTTGGACCTAGACATATTTGCATATGAGACTGAAAACCATAATCAGTTCTGGCAGGGTGCATGGTTCCTGGAGTAGGTAGTGTTGACAAATCGCCCAAGCCCATGAGCCTTTGTTACCTCAAAGGCAAAACAAGGGTGATAGTGTTGCCAGAAGAGTCACATTATGCCCCCACTGAAGAGGCACTTGATAGATGGTGGCTTTTATTAATTGGAAGTTGTTATCTTTATAAACCCTTAGAAAGAAGGAGACTATTTACCCTTCTTTTCTCTACTAGATAAGAGATTGAGCCACTTGGATTTAGAAAATGAGCCTTTTGGAACTAAGAGCGCATCATGGAACATGAGCCTCCTGACCTTCCTCAGTCACCAACAGGTTTGGGAGGGGCAACTTCCCACTGGCTGCTCAGCTGCCCTCTGCTTCCCTGTCTCCCTCCCCTCACTGCAGATCTATACAGACCCCACCAAGAGGCTGGAGCTGTACTTCCGACCCAAGGACCCATACTGCCACCCAGTGTGTGCCAACAGGTTCAGTACCAGCAGCCTGCTGCTCCGGATCAGGAAGAGGACCCGGCAGCAGAGAGGAGTGCCGGGGGTGGAGGCCTACTCCAAGGTCGAGTTTGACATGGAGATCCTGGGTGTCGTCTCTACCATTTACAAATTTCAGGGTAATTGACATCTCTGAGGCATTGGGTTATCAGGCCTGCTCTGGAGGCATGTGGGTCATCTGCCCAGTGAAAAGCACATTGCAAATTACCAGCAAGCCTTAGAAATATTCATAGTTACAGCTGCCAGCATGTGCCCCGGGCCTGGGGGCTGGCCTATGTGGAGCAGCAGAGCACAGGCACTGTCCTGAAGGCTGCTTTCCTTCCTCCAGCCAGCACTCCCCTGGGGGCTGGGGGCTGTCATTGTCCAGTCTTCTGTATTCTTTTTTTTTTTTTAAGAGAGAGAGAGGGGATTTTTTTTTTTTTAATATTTATTTTTTAGTTATTGGCGGACACAACATCTTTGTATGTGGTGCTGAGGATCAAACCCGGGCCGCACATATGCCAGGCAAGCGTGCTACCGCTTGAGCCACATCCCCAGCCCTCTTCTGTATTCTTAAGAGAAGCCAGGACTCTGGCTTTCTCTGAGTGTTAGTGAAGCCACCTTGTGGGCCAGATCAGCCTGGAGGGCAGGACTAGTCTGTGCCCAGTGTTCTGGATCAGCATCTTGGTGTTGATGGTGTTGCTCTTGCCTCCCCTCTAGAGTCAGGCTGGTAATTACAGGGAGTCCCTGGAGGGGCCATAAGCGGGGCCTGGGGAGGTGGGGTAAGAAAGAGCACAGGCTTTGGAGTTGGGCCTCTCTGGGCTCTTCCAGATTCTTTGGGCAGACGACTTGCTTCCCTCAGTCTCTGCCTCCTTGCCTGTTCAAGGGGACTGCAGAGCCCTGAGTTCCTTAGGCCTTGAGAAGATTCTGGAGATGGTGCTTGTTAAAGGGCTGGGCCCGGCACACAGGAGGCGCATGGCAGATTTCCAATAAGCCTTAGAAATGCCAGAAGTTACAGATTCCAGTATTAAAGATTGAGGAGGGAAAAGGGAAGTTGAAGGGGAAAATGGGAAGTGGAGAGGAGACCAAAGCAGAGCAGAGCTAGGGTCACTTGGCTGCACTGGGGTGCCAGTCACACTGTGGAAGCCGTGTTCCTCAGAGAGGGGGCATCCTCTCTGGGACAGGTGCTCCTCGTCGTCCCTGAGATACCACACTTGGCATTTCTCTCTCTAATTGAGCCAGCCTGTGCTGCTTAGTGGCCCTGGACTGGCAGCATTAGCCTCCGAGCTTGGTAGAAGGTGGGTCCCAGGTGTTTCTTCCACAAGTTAAGAAGCACGACCCTGCCCCCCACCCCAGTCGCTTTTACAGGAAGTGATTCATTCAGAATGCGGGGAGTGTGGGAGGATGGGGAGGGTGGGAGGATGCTGCTTTATCTCCCATCTCCATCCTCCCTGGGGGGATAAGGGTGTTGTGTGGCAGCTGCAAGGTCCTAGATGAGTGTCCCTGGCCATGGTGTCTGCCATCTGTCCTCTTCTCTTTCTAGGAATGTCTGACTTCCAGTACTTGGCCGTGCACACGGAAGCCAGTGGTAGGCACATGTCGATGTATGACAAAGTGCTCCTGCTCAGGCCCGAGAAGGAGGTGTTCTTCCACCAAGAGCTGCCGCTCTACATCCCCCCACCCATCTTCTCCCGCCTGGACACCCCAGTGGACTACTTCTATCGACCCGAGACGCAGCACCGGTAAGGACCCTGCCCTACTGCAGGGCTGGGGTCAGAGAGCCCTGCGGCCAGAGGGCCTGGGTCCAAGGACTCATGACAGGAGGCCTCAGGCATGCCTCTCAGCCTCAGATTCCCACTGACAATAGTAGCTCTTGGGTTAAATTTCTTTCTTCCTTTGTTTTTTTCTTCTTTTTTTTTTTTTCTCAGTAGTGGGGATGGCACCCAGGGCCTCATGCGTGTTAGGCAAGTGCTCTGCCACTGAGCTACATCCATAGTCTTTATATTTTGTGTTGGGACAGGGTCTCACTAACTTGCCCAGGGTGACCTTGAATTTGTGATCCTCCTTCCTCAGCCTCCCCAGTTGCTGGGTTTTGGGGTGTGGCCACCATTCCAGGAGTTGAATTAAATTTTAAAAGCACATTTTATTAGCACAGTGTCGAATATAGCATGAGCCTGGTGGTTCCCAGGCTGGCTCATTCCCAAGGACCACTATAGTACAGAGAACTTGTCTGTGGGACTTGAGGGTTCCCACTGAGAAATGTTCTCTGTGGTTCTGGCCCCTGATCATAGCTGACTAGCCACTCTCTGGACCTTGGGGTTAGCAGCAGCAACACTACCTGTGAACCCCAACTCTGACCCCTGCCCTTTCCACCTCTTCTGCCTTCCTTGTGGCCTTGGCCCTTTCCATCCCAGGCAGACTTCACAGCCATCCTTGTGATCAATCCTGCCTCTGTCATCTCCCTTTGCCAGGCTCATCTGTAGAACTTTGGCCCCATTCACCCTTGCTGTTGGCCACCTTAGGTCTGCCCCTACAGCTGGAGGTTGCTTCTGCGTCTGCCCAGCCCAACCGTCTCCTGTGCTGTCCCAAGCTGGCTGTGCCTCTGCTGGACATGGCTCACTATGCACTTGGCTGTGGTCTGTGTCCTGTCACCCTGGAGTGTGAGCTCCTGAGCACAGGCTCTGGGCGGGCTTCTGCACCGAGGGGAGCCCAGGTGGGATGACTCCCAGCCCTCCCCCATATGCACATCCCTACGTGATGAACCACAGCAACTCAAACGCAGTGAACTCTTTACTTGAGATGGTCTTGACATAATTAGAGACCGGGGCGTTGTTGGAAAGGCAGGCCTGGGCATTATCAAAGGCTGGTTTTTCCCTAGAGGCCAGCCACACATTGAAATGAAAAAGTAGGATTTGCTTGTGGAAAAGCCAGAGCTGAATAGAGTAGGAAAAAAACAAAGAACATGAGTCTGAGACCACCTGCTTGAGATTGGTGACACTCGCCTACTCTGCTGCTGTCCCTGGCATCCCCAGGGTGCTGGGCTGTGTGACTCTCCAGGGCTCTATCACTCCATTTTGCTAATGAGGAAGCTGAGACCCAGAGTCCCCAGGCTGTGTGGGAAGCACCTAGTCCTGGTCTTGCCCATCCCTTAGGCCTTGCTTGGGGCTTAGTGCCATATTTTATTTTTGTACTTATTTTTGTGTACTTTTTTTTTTTTTTTTTTGGCACTGGGTATTGCTCAGGGGCATTCAGCCACTTTTGCTGAGATTGGCTTTGAACTCATGATCTTTTGTCTCCTGGCAAAAAAATTTCTCCTCTTAGTGTGAGTTCCCCAAAGGAACAGTTTGGCCTGCTTCATTCTTTGCTGTGACATTGGTGCCTACATAGAGCTGGTCCTGAGTGAGGTGCCCTGAGAGTATCTGGGCCTCACTAGGAAGCATTGGGGGCAAGATTGGCACCAGCAGAAATGCAAAGGAGAAGCGCATGTGCAATGTGGCCCACAGGAGGCGACATCTGCCATCTATGCAGCTTCTGGAGAGCCAACTGCCAGTACCGAGTGGCACATGTCCGGGCACCTCCCTGGAATCAGGGCAGGCACTAGAACATATTCTGAGGCATCAAAATAAATTGTGGTATATAATAGAAGCCTAGAAAATAGGAAAGTCTGCAAGGTGGGCCCAGAACGGTCATCTCCAGAGGATGGAGGACGGGAGCATCCCCTTTCCTAATTAAACATTTCCTTCAACAAGTCCTGAGCAGGTGCTTACTGTGGACCCCCTGGGACCCCGTGGGGTGAGGTTCTGTTTTGAGTGGGGACTGCGGAGCATGAGCAAATGGACGAGGACTTCAAGGAGATAACTGGTGGCTGGGTGGGTGGGGGACTGAGGGCTCTAGAGGAGCTGGTGTTGGAAACCAAAGTCTGAGTGACAGAGCCAGGCAGGTGAAGATCTGGGAGAACGTTCCAGACCAGGGATTTGGCACATGCAAAGGAAGGACCAAGAGCTGGTATCCGAGGGCCAAGGGCTTGTGGGGTGTGGCCTAGACTGTGGCAGTGGCTTTGATCATAACCTCAGAGGGGCATTATTCTCTGCCCATAGGAAGATAAGAGCCAGGCACAGTGGCACATGCTGGTGGGCACAGTGGCACATGCTGGTGGTCCCAGAGGCAGGAGGATCACTTGAGTCCAGGAGTTCGTGGCAGCCTGGGCAACATACCAAGACCCCAT